>NC_073692.1:532644-636339 GCF_029784155.1 Uranotaenia lowii
AAAAATGACAAAAATGACAAAAATGACAAAAATGACAAAAATGACAAAAATGACAAATGACAAAATGACAAAAATGACAAAATGACAAAAATGACAAAAAATGACAAAAATGACAAAAATGACAAATAATGACAAAAATGACAAAATGACAATAATGACAAAAATGACAAAAATGACAAAAAAAGACAAAATGACAAAAATGACAAAAATGACAAAAATGACTAAAATGACAAAAATGACAAAAATGACAAAAATGACAAAATGACCAAGAAAATGACAAAAAATGACAAAAATGACAAAAATGACAAAAAATGACAAAAATGACAAAAATGACAAAAATGACAAAAATGACAAAATGACAAAAATGACAAAAATGACAAAAATGACAAAAATGACAAAATGACAAAATGACAAAAATGACAAAAAATGACAAAAATGACAAAAATGACAAAATGACAAAAATGACAAAAAAATGACAAAATGACAAAAATGACAAAAATGACAAAAATGACAAAAATGACAAAAATGACAAAAATGACAAAAATGACAAAAATGACAAAAATGACAAAAATGACAAAAATGACAAAAATGACAAAAATGACAAAAATGACAAAAAAAATGACAAAAATGACAAAAAATGACAAAAATGACAAAAATGACAAAAATGACAAAAATGACAAAATGACAAAAATGACAAAAATGACAAAAATGACAAAAATGACAAATAAAATGACAAAAAATGACAAAAATGACAAAAATGAACAAAAATGACAAAAATGACAAAAATGACAAAAATGACAAAAATGACAAAAATGACAAAAATGACAAAAATGACAAAAATGACAAAAATGACAAAAATGACAAAAATGACAAAAAATGACAAAAATGACAAAAATGACAAAAATGACAAAAATGACAAAAAGACAAAAATGACAAAAATGACAAAAATGACAAAAATGACAAAAAATGACAAGAAATGACAAAAATGACAAAAATGACAAAAATGACAAAAATGACAAAAATGACAAAAATGACAAAAATGACAAAAATGACAAAACTGACAAAAATGACAAAAATGACAAAAATGACAAAAATGACAAAAATGACAAAAATGACAAAAATGACAAAAATGACAAAAATGACAAAAATGACAAAAATGACAAAAAATGACAAAAATGACAAAAATGACAAAAATGACAAAAATGACAAAAAATGACAAAAATAGACAAAAATGACAAAAATGACAAAAATGACAAAAATGACAAAAATGACAAAAATGACAAAAATGACAAAATGACAAAAATGACAAAAATGACAAAAATGACAAAAAATTGACAAAAATGACAAAAATGACAAAAATGACAAAAATGACAAAATGACAAAAATGACAAAATGACAAAATGACAAAAATGACAAAAATGACAAAAATGACAAAAATGACAAAAATAGACAAAAATGACAAAAATGACAAAATGACAAAAATGACAAAAATGACAAAAATGACACAAAAATGACAAAAATGACAAAAATGACAAAAATGACAAAATGACAAAAATGACAAAAAATGACAAAAATGACAAAAATGACAAAAATGACAAAAATGACAAAAATGACAAAAATGACAAAAATGACAAAAATGACAAATGACAAAAATGACAAAAATGACAAAAATGACAAAAATGACAAAAATGACAAAAATGACAAAAATGACAAAAATGACAAAAATGACAAAAATGACAAAAATGACAAAATGACAAAAAGAAAAATGACAAAAATGACAAAATGACAAAAATGACAAAAATGACAAAATGACAAAAAATGACAAAAATGACAAAATGACAAAAATGACAAAAATGACAAAAATGACAAAAATGACAAAAATGACAAAAATGACAAAATGACAAAAATGAAAAAATGACAAAAATGACAAAAATGACAAAAATGACAAAAATGACAAAATGACAAAAATGACAAAAATGACAAAAATGACAAAAATGACAAAAATGACAAAAATGACAAAATGACAAAAATGACAAAAATGACAAAAATGACAAAATGACAAAAATGACAAAATGACAAAAATGACAAAAATGACAAAAATGACAAAAATGACAAAAATGACAAAAATGACAAAAATGACAAAATGAACAAAAATGACAAAATGACAAAAATGACAAAAATGACAAAATGACAAAAATGACAAAAATGACAAAAATGACAAAAATGACAAAAATGACAAAAATGACAAAAATGACAAAATAGACAAAAATGACAAAAATGACAAAAATGACAAAAATGACAAAAATGACAAAAATGACAAAAATGACAAAAATGACAAAAATGACAAAAATGACAAAAATGACAAAAATGACAAAAATGACAAAAATGACAAAAATGACAAAATGACAAAAATGACAAAAATGACAAAAATGACAAAAATGACAAAAATGACAAAAATGACAAAATGACAAAAATGACAAAAATGACAAAATGACAAAATGACAAAAATGACAAAAATGACAAAATACAATGACAAAAATGACAAAATGACAAAAATGACAAAAATGACAAAAATGACAAAAATGACAAAAATGACAAAAATGACAAAATGACAAAAATGACAAGAAAATGACAAAAAATGAACAAAAATGACAAAAATGACAAAAATGACAAAAATGACAAAAATGACAAAAATGACAAAATGACAAAATGACAAAATGACAAAAATGACAAAATACAAATGACAAAAATGACAAAAATGACAAAAATGACAAAAATGACAAAAATGACAAAAATGACAAAAATGACAAAATGACAAAATGACAAAAATGACAAAAATGACAAAAATGACAAAATGACAAAAAATGACAAAAATGACAAAAATGACAAAAATGACAAAAATGACAAAAATGACAAAAATGACAAAAATGACAAAAATGACAAAAATGACAAAAATGACAAAAATGACAAAAATGACAAAAATGACAAAAATGACAAAAATGACAAAATGACAAATACAAAATGACAAAAATGACAAAATGACAAAATGACAAAAATGACAAAAATGACAAAAATGACAAAAATGACAAAAATGACAAAAATGACAAAAATGACAAAAAATGACAAAAATGACAAAAATGACAAAAATGACAAAATGACAATAAAAATGACAAAAATGACAAAAATGACAAAATGACAAAAATGACAAAAATGACAAAAATGACAAAAATGACAAAAATGACAAAAATGACAAAAATGACAAAAGACAAAATGACAAAAATGACAAAAATGACAAAAATGACAAAAATGACAAAATGACAAAAATGACAAAAATGACAAAAATGACAAAAATGACAAAAATGACAAAAATGACAAAAATGACAAAAATGACAAAATGACAAAATGACAAAAATGACAAAAATGACAAAAATGACAAAAATGACAAAAATGACAAAATGACAAAAATGACAAAAATGACAAAAATGACAAAAATGACAAAAATGACAAAAATGACAAAAATGACAAAAATGACAAAAATGACAAAAATGACAAAATGACAAAAATGACAAAAATGACAAAAATGACAAAATGACAATAAATGACAAAAATGACAAAAATGACAAAAATGACAAAAATGACAAAAATGACAAAAATGACAAAAATGACAAAAATGACAAAAATGACAAAAATGACAAAATGACAAAAATGACAAAAATGACAAAAATGACAAAAATGACAAAATGACAAAATGACAAAAATGACAAAAATGACAAAAATGACAAAAATGACAAAAATGACAAAAATGACAAAAATGACAAAATGACAAAAATGACAAAAATGACAAAAATGACAAAAATGACAAAAATGACAAAAATGACAAAATGACAAAAATGACAAAAATGACAAAAATGACAAAAATGACAAAAATGACAAAATGACAAAAATGACAAAAATGACAAAAATGACAAAAATGACAAAAATGACAAAATGACAAAAATGACAAAATGACAAAAATGACAAAAATGACAAAAATGACAAAAATGACAAAAATGACAAAATGACAAAAATGACAAAATGACAAAAATGACAAAAATGACAAAATGACAAAAATGACAAAAATGACAAAAATGACAAAAATGACAAAATGACAAAAATGACAAAAATGACAAAAATGACAAAAATGACAAAAATGACAAAATGACAAAATGACAAAAATGACAAAAATGACAAAAATGACAAAATGACAAAAATGACAAAATGACAAAAATGACAAAAATGACAAAAATGACAAAAATGACAAAAATGACAAAAATGACAAAAATGACAAAAATGACAAAAATGACAAAAATGACAAAAAATGACAAAAATGACAAAAATGACAAAAATGACAAAAATGACAAAAATGACAAAAATGACAAAAATGACAAAAATGACAAAAATGACAAAAATGACAAAATGACAAAAATGACAAAAATGACAAAAATGACAAAAATGACAAAAATGACAAAAATGACAAAAATGACAAAAATGACAAAAATGACAAAAATGACAAAAAGACAAAAATGACAAAAATGACAAAATGACAAAAATGACAAAAATGACAAAAATGACAAAAATGACAAAAATGACAAAAATGACAAAATGACAAAAATGACAAAAATGACAAAAATGACAAAAATGACAAAAATGACAAAAATGACAAAAATGACAAAAATGACAAAAATGACAAAAATGACAAAAATGACAAAAATGACAAAAATGACAAAAATGACAAAAATGACAAAAATGACAAAAATGACAAAAATGACAAAAATGACAAAATGACAAAAATGACAAAAATGACAAAAATGACAAAAATGACAAAATGACAAAAATGACAAAAATGACAAAAATGACACAAAAATGACAAAAATGACAAAAATGACAAAAATGACAAAAATGACAAAAATGACAAAAATGACAAAAATGACAAAAATGACAAAATGACAAAAATGACAAAAATGACAAAAATGACAAAAATGACAAAAATGACAAAAATGACAAAAAATGACAAAAATGACAAAAATGACAAAAATGACAAAAATGACAAAAATGACAAAAATGACAAAAATGACAAAAATGACAAAAATGACAAAAATGACAAAAATGACAAAAAATGACAAAAATGACAAAAAATGACAAAAATGACAAAATGACAAAAATGACAAAAATGACAAAAATGACAAAAATGACAAAATGACAAAAATGACAAAATGACAAAAATGTCAAAAATGACAAAAATGACAAAAATGACAAAAATGACAAAATGACAAAATGACAAAAATGACAAAAATGACAAAAATGACAAAAATGACAAAAATGACAAAAATGACAAAAATGACAAAATGACAAAAATGACAAAAATGACAAAAAATGACAAAAATGACAAAAATGACAAAAATGACAAAAATGACAAAAATGACAAAAATGACAGAAATGACAAAATGAGAAAATGAGAAAAATTCCTTTTGCGATGAAAAAATGGGAAAACTGTATTTTCATTTAATTTTAACATCGCTCTTCTCAACATCTGTAAATTTCCACCTAACTTTTCTATTCATCTTTATCAATTTTCAATTCTGACATTCTTTCTTCATCTTGTACATCTTCACCGGTATGCCGATATAAATTTACAAAAATTAAAGTAAACGGTGGATAACTTAACTTGAAAGATTTCAGGTTTCAAATTCTAGTGTAAGATAAAGTTTTTGACTATTTTTTCCAAAATATTTTTTCACAGATCCAACTGGCAGCCTCGCTGGATGAGCTCAAAACTCCAAAAGGTGGCACCAGTGGCCACCACAAGCTTGTCGATAGATTACACTTCGAGCGGCTATCGTTGGAGCAAACGGAAAACAATGATTACGACAACGACCTCCGGTGGTTGGGAAATCCCTCATTGGCAAAGCTGGAATCCCCGATGGCGTCGCTGGGTGCTTATCCAAAAAATCCAACCTATCTTCCGCGTCGTCCTATCATCATCACAAGGACGAGGAAGATAATCGGGCTTCCATTACCGTACACCAGATAATTGCCAAGCGTCTGCCGCATTTGGATTTGCCAGACGTCCCTCATAATGCGGACAACAGTTCGGAGGTTTTATCGATGTCTCTGGCCACAACGACGGCGTCCTCAGTTTTGACGGCTGTGGCTGTCATCGAGTCCAGAGGAGGTACGGAGAATGTTCCAGGTACCTTAACTAGGACTCAACGTAAATCTGCCTACGATAATGTGGAGAAGCAAAATGCCTCAGGTACGCCGATGTGGCCGTTTATGGTTTTATTGTTTCGTCTAACTCGATAATCTGTTTTTTTTCAGGCTACGCCCCGTCGACAGTTAATAGCTCACAGTCGGACGACGGAACAGTATTTTCGGAACCGTGGGACAGTTCTCAATGGGAAAAGTATCGCAAGCAGCCAGAAAGTGAGTATCTGTTAATGGCGAAAACGCCTCAAATTACAGGTACACTAATTGTCACAATTTGTCTTCTTCTCAGAATCATTCATCGCAAGCAACGCAGACACAATGCCGGTTGGCGAAAGTCTTCCTGTACGATCCTATGGTGATCAGTTTGCCGGTCCTCGCAATGAGATGGTATCGGCCTACAGCTACACTTCATTGAGGAGGCTGAGAAAGGTCGAAAAACCACCGGAAAAAGTTGCCACCATCGGACGAACCAGAAGCTGCAGAGATCGTGAGATATTGTGTGAGTATTTTGAAATTTTCTTAGTTATAAAAGTCTTAAAACTAGGAAAAAAAGGAGTAAACTTCGATCATCCACCAGGGGTTAACATTATAAACATTATTACTGGAATCCTTCACTTAGGTACCTTCCTATCAATGAATCACAGGCTAAGACGCAGAAAAATCCAATTGCGTAGTTATCAGGAGACAGTGAGACACAAAAATCTTCCGGGGCTGAAGAAACAAAGAGAATTCCGAAAATAGGAAAGGAACCTCGAGGGTAAATATTTTCCTGCTACACTACTTAATCGGTTAAGCAATAAAAGTCCAAGGCCATTGCCTACTTCCGAGCCTTGGTTCGGTAGGAAAGTTTTTTCTACAAATTACAACGCATATTCAGGACTATCGATTGATAGGAACCGGGATGAGCAGGCACATTTCTCGGAAGATCATTTCGGATGTAGATATTTGAACAGTGATAATACTAAGTGTGATCTTTTCTTCCGGACTACGGATAGGAAGCAATCTGGAAAAAAGCGGATGCAGCTTGGTAGGATGAGAGAAACTTTTTAATGGTGGGCAATTTTATTCCTTAAAATACGACCATTGAGTAACAAATATACAGTGTACAAATACAGGAAATGTCACGTTTTGGAATGTTTTTAAAAGCCTAATCGATTTTAGAAGTTTATTTTTAGTTGATAACTCTGAATTATAAGGATACATACATAAGTCCTTGGAAATTCAGGGCAACCGAACGGAAACCAAAGGAATTTGAAGAACAAGATAAAATTCACTAATTCGTATTTCTAATGAAAACCTTTTATATGAGAGATAGTTTCCACAGTCATCTCAATTCAAAATCAATATCACCATTATCAAACGAGAATCATAACCCTTTTCAATTCGACACAATTTTTTGCACAAATGAAAAAAAAAAAAAAAATAGAGCGGAGGTAAACATTGAAAAAAAAACTACTTTAATCGTTTTGAGGAATCTTTCTCAATGAACATCAAGGCTTAACAGATTCGAATTCGAATCAAATATAGGTATTTCTTTAAAATCCTGTTTTGTCTCCACTTGAATCATCTTACGATCTTCAAAAACTTAATTAGTGGAAAAATTTACTAATACACGTAAAACTTAGAGTCGAAAAAGTGATTTCCATACTTTTGCAAGGACAGATGGTACCAAAGTCTCGTAGAAGCTTGACCGTCATTAGGCGTAGATTTAAGTTATAAAAGAAGAAACAAAGTTATCAATAGTTTGAATTGTTTAAACAGTTTTTCAGCCCTGTTCACGATTTCATATATCTTCATGAAGTTACAGTTTATATGAAGAGTACATTACTAATCGAAGCATATCGACTACCTACTTTATATAAATGTGAACAAAGTCAATTTCTAAAAATTCTTTTATGAGATTTTAAAACATACTACTGTTTTAAACTCATTTGAAAAGAAAATAGAGAAATGTTTCTTAGGTTCCGAGGAACTTCGTTCAGTTTGATATTTTTTCATACAAAAAAAATGTAAAATTTTCAAATCTTAGTTCAAGTATACTGTGGCTGAATTCAAAGGAGCTCATCGACAAACTTTTGAAATACTAGTCTCATTCGTTCAAGAAGTTTTTGAAACCTTTTTAGAATATCAGTAACAAAAGTTTATTCGCAGCTGTGTGAATAAATCCATGAGAAATTTTAATATTTGTATGGTGCAAAATTTTTTAAGTTAAATTTGCGTAAACGTGTTTTAAATATCTTTTGAAACTATTTAAATTTTTCGGTAACCTAATAAAGTTGAAATTTTTAAGACAAATTTTCAAAAATAACAAATTTTCAAAACTATCATTCGTTTTTACTACCACGGGAAAAAAACATATTATTTGTATGGCACCAAACCGAATTGCGACAGTTTTACTAGCAACACTTTTTAATAGCCAGATTCCTGTCATTCGCAGGTATGTTATTATTTTTTTCAGTCCAATGGACGATTTGAATGTTTGTTTAAGTTATTTACTGTTAATTTTCCTTATTAGCGCTCTTATTCTTGTGAATTGTACAGTCAATCGATAAACAATAAATTCAATTGATATCACTGCCTGGTGCCCAGCTAGGTATTGCATGACTGCTTTTCATGCTATACTTCCCGGGGCACAAGCAGTGGTGTCAATTGAATTTATTGTTTATCAATGCCAAAATACATACCCCTATTCAACAGCTAATAACTTTCTTGCCTAATAAGATACGTAGCTACGGTCTTCGACAAAGTTGTTCGGTGGTAAATTTCCTTTGGAGAATTTCTAAATTGGCACAAAAACCATCAGCAGACTCGGTTGCACAGAAGAAACAAAAATGATGATGATTTTTTTAGTATAAAATATTTAATGTTCTCATACAAACCTAAAAGTTCAAATTTACTGATGTAAACGTTACTTAAAAATTCTGCAAAAAATCATGAATGTGTTTTGAACCAAAATGAAGCTTTGTAGACCCCAGGGTTTGGGAAATTTCAAAATGACCCCAAATCGACTCAGTCTATTGTACAGTGTTGCCAGCTATTTCAAAGATTTCAGAGATGTCGAATTTTCTTCGTTTTAAAGGCCCCTTAAAAAAAAAAGACTCCGTGGCCTACGTATTGGAGGACCGATCCAGCCGACAGTTTGTGTGCCAATTTATAAAATTCCTAAAGCAAATTTTCCGCTGAACAACTTTGTCCAAGGCCGTAACTTCGTATCTTATTAGACGAAAAAGTTATTTGCTGTTTAACAGAGGTCTTTTCGTATTGACAAACAATAAATTCAATTGACATCCCTGCAGGGTGCCTAGGGAGGTATTGCATGACTACTTTTCCTGCAATACTTTGAGTGGCTCCAGCAGTGGTGTCAATTGAATTTATTGTTCATCAGTGCGAAAAGACATACCTCTGTTAAACAGCTAATAACATTTTTGTCCAATAAGATAGGATATTACGGTCTTGGACAAAGTTGTTCAGCGGAAAATTTGCTTTAGGATTTTTTTAAATTGGCACACAAACTGTCAGCTGGCTCGGTTCCACAGAAGAAACAAAAATGATGTTGATTTTTCAGTACAAAGTATTCAATTTTCCCATACTAACCTAAAAGTTCAAATTTACTCATGTAAACGTTACTTAAAAATTCTACGAAAAATCAAAGATGAGTTTTGGACCAAGACGAAGCTTTTTAGACCCCAGGGTTTGAGAAATTCAAAAATGATCACATTTTCATATGTGATGAAAGAAATTAGAGAAACATGAACTATCAAAGAACGAAAGAACATAAGCCGTAAATATCATGAAAATTTCGAAAAAGATACAACGGCTCACCGACAGGACTTGAACCTGCAATCTCCGCTTCGGTACAACGGCGCGTTAGCCAATTCCACCACGGTGAACGTGATGGAACCGGCGAACACGAGCAATCGAGCTCTGCCGATCAACTGCTGGACCTTCTATCGAAACACCATGTATATCCCGCATGTGATCTTTCCCTCTATTGATCTCTCTTGTTTCTCTAACCCCACCCATCGACTCGGGATTTTAGCCGAACGAGCACATGGTCGATTGCTTCGGGTTTGCCGCAACTTACGGTCAGATGAAGAAGCAATCAGTGCCGCTCAAGGTTCCGAGCAGACCAGTTACACAGGGAGGTGTTGCTCTGTTGAAATCAATACTGATGTTATGAAATCGCTTGGTACATCTTTGTACCTGAAAATGATCACATTTTCATATGTGATGAAAGAAATTAGAGAAACATGAACTATCAAAGAACGAAAGAACATAAGCCGTAAATATCATGAAAATTTCGAAAAAGATACAACGGCTCACCGACAGGACTTGAACCTGCAATCTCCGCTTCGGTACAACGGCGCGTTAGCCAATTCCACCACGGTGAACGTGATGGAACCGGCGAACACGAGCAATCGAGCTCTGCCGATCAACTGCTGGACCTTCTATCGAAACACCATGTATATCCCGCATGTGATCTTTCCCTCTATTGATCTCTCTTGTTTCTCTAACCCCACCCATCGACTCGGGATTTTAGCCGAACGAGCACATGGTCGATTGCTTCGGGTTTGCCGCAACTTACGGTCAGATGAAGAAGCAATCAGTGCCGCTCAAGGTTCCGAGCAGACCAGTTACACAGGGAGGTGTTGCTCTGTTGAAATCAATACTGATGTTATGAAATCGCTTGGTACATCTTTGTACCTGAAAATGATCACATTTTCATATGTGATGAAAGAAATTAGAGAAACATGAACTATCAAAGAACGAAAGAACATAAGCCGTAAATATCATGAAAATTTCGAAAAAGATACAACGGCTCACCGACAGGACTTGAACCTGCAATCTCCGCTTCGGTACAACGGCGCGTTAGCCAATTCCACCACGGTGAACGTGATGGAACCGGCGAACACGAGCAATCGAGCTCTGCCGATCAACTGCTGGACCTTCTATCGAAACACCATGTATATCCCGCATGTGATCTTTCCCTCTATTGATCTCTCTTGTTTCTCTAACCCACCCATCGACTCGGGATTTTAGCCGAACGAGCACATGGTCGATTGCTTCGGGTTTGCCGCAACTTACGGTCAGATGAAGAAGCAATCAGTGCCGCTCAAGGTTCCGAGCAGACCAGTTACACAGGGAGGTGTTGCTCTGTTGAAATCAATACTGATGTTATGAAATCGCTTGGTACATCTTTGTACCTGAAAATGATCACATTTTCATATGTGATGAAAGAAATTAGAGAAACATGAACTATCAAAGAACGAAAGAACATAAGCCGTAAATATCATGAAAATTTCGAAAAAGATACAACGGCTCACCGACAGGACTTGAACCTGCAATCTCCGCTTCGGTACAACGGCGCGTTAGCCAATTCCACCACGGTGAACGTGATGGAACCGGCGAACACGAGCAATCGAGCTCTGCCGATCAACTGCTGGACCTTCTATCGAAACACCATGTATATCCCGCATGTGATCTTTCCCTCTATTGATTTCATAACATCAGTATTGATTTCAACAGAGCAACACCTCCCTGTGTAACTGGTCTGCTCGGAACCTTGAGCGGCACTGATTGCTTCTTCATCTGACCGTAAGTTGCGGCAAACCCGAAGCAATCGACCATGTGCTCGTTCGGCTAAAATCCCGAGTCGATGGGTGGGGTTAGAGAAACAAGAGAGATCAATAGAGGGAAAGATCACATGCGGGATATACATGGTGTTTCGATAGAAGGTCCAGCAGTTGATCGGCAGAGCTCGATTGCTCGTGTTCGCCGGTTCCATCACGTTCACCGTGGGTGGAATTGGCTAACGCGCCGTTGTACCGAAGCGGAAGATTGCAGGTTCAAGTCCTGTCGGTGAGCCGTTGTATCTTTTTCGAAATTTTCATGATATTTACGGCTTATGTTCTTTCGTTCTTTGATAGTTCATGTTTCTCTAATTTCTTTCATCACATATGAAAATGTGATCATTTTCAGGTACAAAGATGTACCAAGCGATTTCATAACATCAGTATTGATTTCAACAGAGCAACACCTCCCTGTGTAACTGGTCTGCTCGGAACCTTGAGCGGCACTGATTGCTTCTTCATCTGACCGTAAGTTGCGGCAAACCCGAAGCAATCGACCATGTGCTCGTTCGGCTAAAATCCCGAGTCGATGGGTGGGGTTAGAGAAACAAGAGAGATCAATAGAGGGAAAGATCACATGCGGGATATACATGGTGTTTCGATAGAAGGTCCAGCAGTTGATCGGCCAGAGCTCGATTGCTCGTGTTCGCCGGTTCCATCACGTTCACCGTGGTGGAATTGGCTAACGCGCCGTTGTACCGAAGCGGAGATTGCAGGTTCAAGTCCTGTCGGTGAGCCGTTGTATCTTTTTCGAAATTTTCATGATATTTACGGCTTATGTTCTTTCGTTCTTTGATAGTTCATGTTTCTCTAATTTCTTTCATCACATATGAAAATGTGATCATTTTCAGGTACAAAGATGTACCAAGCGATTTCATAACATCAGTATTGATTTCAACAGAGCAACACCTCCCTGTGTAACTGGTCTGCTCGGAACCTTGAGCGGCACTGATTGCTTCTTCATCTGACCGTAAGTTGCGGCAAACCCGAAGCAATCGACCATGTGCTCGTTCGGCTAAAATCCCGAGTCGATGGGTGGGGTTAGAGAAACAAGAGAGATCAATAGAGGGAAAGATCACATGCGGGATATACATGGTGTTTCGATAGAAGGTCCAGCAGTTGATCGGCAGAGCTCGATTGCTCGTGTTCGCCGGTTCCATCACGTTCACCGTGGTGGAATTGGCTAACGCGCCGTTGTACCGAAGCGGAGATTGCAGGTTCAAGTCCTGTCGGTGAGCCGTTGTATCTTTTTCGAAATTTTCATGATATTTACGGCTTATGTTCTTTCGTTCTTTGATAGTTCATGTTTCTCTAATTTCTTTCATCACATATGAAAATGTGATCATTTTCAGGTACAAAGATGTACCAAGCGATTTCATAACATCAGTATTGATTTCAAAAATGACCCCAAATCGACTCAGTTTAATAAAGCAGTGATATTTTTATTTGATTCTTCATTTGGTCGGTCTTTGACCAGATCGAATTCAGCGCCACGAAAAAAAATAGAATTAACATTGCGAGAGAGTTCAAGTAGGCGTTGGCTTGCAAGGACGTCAAAATTTTCGCTCCGTTAAATAAGTGTTATTCCAGAAGTAAAAAATAGAATAAATACAAATTATTGAACATGGAATTCAGCTGATTAACCGCGAGTGGGAATATTGTGAACTTATAGTGAAGTACGCGGTATCAAATCGATATTCCATACACTGGAAAGACGCGAGAAGCGGCAAAACAGCTTCAGAAATTTCGGTTACGATAGGACCCAGTATCAAAACATCATCAGCTCTGCCCCTACCAACTAAAGACGAACGGATCCGAATCAGTGAAGAATGTATTTCCTCCATGACAACTTATTTGATGAGATCCGACCTTTTTACAGTTTTAGATTTTATATTGTATTATTTTACCAAAACAAATGAAGCGTTTGGCAGGGAACTCCATGCTCCATTCCTTCCTTATCTTTTGCGGTATTTACAAGTGCATGTTTAAATGTAACAGAGATGACATTGAAAAGAAAAATAAAAAACGCATGTCTTCCATTTTCAAGGATGCTTACATGTTTTGGCTGTGTTGGTTAAAGAAGAAGAGGAAGAAAATTTTTTTGATTGCCGCGATCTTTTTGAATAAATAAAAAAGGACTGCAGTTCTGCGGGAGAAAATGGAGATGTGAAGATTTGCAGATAACTTGTTATTATTTTATTTTCGTTGTGTTCCGTCTCACGGCATAACTTGACGAGCATAATTCCTAAAATTCGCTCGGTCCATGGAAACCGTTCTCAAATTTCTCGGACATCCCACATTCGCCAGATCACGTTCCACTTGGCCGCCACCTCGCTCGTTGCGCCCCTGCGCGTCTCGTTCCTTCCGGATTCGTAGCGAACACCCTGTATAATGTTGTGAATTATAAATATTTCCTCTTAAAATGAATTGGAATAGAAAATTTTCATTTCAATACTGAAAAATATAACATTTTACTGGTCGTACTGTTGAAAACGATTCTTTTCATTCAAAGCTATGCAACTAAAGAATATGTTCTCAAGTGTTGAGAATCATATCTTCATTTTCTTTGTACTGGTTACGAAATAGCTCAGTATTGTTAATTTTGATACATCTTCTGGGATCTCAATCAATCACGAAAAAACACGCAAGATTTCGCGCTAAAGTAATTATTTCAGCGGGATCGATATGAAGTACGGTTCTTTTTCACAGCGATTTTTAACATGTGTTGTTAATCAATTTGAAAAAAACCTTAAGCAATATATTTATACATAGCTCATAGCTTCAGTTTACTTAAACACTAAGTGGATTTTTTAAGCAATTGCTGAGCCTTAGCCGTTTTTCTGAAGCATTTTTTTTTGGATTTATTTTCTTCGATATGAAACGTGAAAATAAATTATTCTAGAGGAATAATGCACGAGCATCATTTTTAAGTTAAGTAAATTATGATATTTCTTAAACTATAATTTTTTTCTGTTTTAATTACTAGATCAAATAATGTGCGCACACAAAACCAAAAAGTTGTGAAATTAATCCTAAAATACAAATTTTAAGCGAGAACGCAGGATCATGCCAGTAAGATAAAACAAAAGTTCAAAAACCTTAAACGCAATTTTGGTGATGATCTCATCGCTAATTTCTCAAGAAATTTGCCCACCACTGGTCGCCCATCGTCGGTTGTTCTTTGTTGTTGGTCCAGAAAAATAGTTTTGAAAGCGTGCGGTGCGATTAGTCACCACGCCGCGCCGCCGATTGCACTGGCAGCGACTGTCGATGATCGTTGCCTAAAGTAGTATGGAGCTACATATCAGAGAATAATCAAGTCAAGAGCGATTTTTTTTGAGTCAACTATTTTTTTTTATCTAAAGAACTCGCTTGATATTCGTTGAATAAAATAAAGTGCGTTCTAAAAAGTGAGTCCAGTTCGTTCAGGATGCCCGTTCTGTGCTCTAGCACTGTGATGGAAGGATGCTGCTGTCTTTGCTGCTCTGACGAAGATGATGGTGTGTGAACCAAGATCGATTGGATTTATACGTACCTATAAATATTTGCATATGCAAATGTGCAGATGCCTTGCTGCTTTCGGGTGTTTATTTTTGTTGTTGTCCCGCTTCGATCTCGTTCGTGTGCTTGCTTGCTTACTTGCTTGGTGATGTTGTCCAATGTCCATACGAGAAACGAGGCATGTGCGCCGCATTCAGTTCAGTCAGTGTTGTTGAAGATTTTCGGAAGGCTTCCTGGGTAGATCAGCGATCGAGTAAGGATCAGTCTGTTGGGTGGTGCTGAATGGTGTGGAAGTGACCGGGATTAGTTTGTCTTTCTATTATTTTGTTTCGCTCACGAGAGGATGCTGCAGGGTGATTTGTTGTTGTGATTGGGGTGTGAAGGTGTCGAGTAAGATCAAAACCGTTTGATTTTGATCGCCCCTGTGAGGTATTAAGGCATCGTTCTGATGAGAAACTTCCGATTCCGCCGATTCGTTCAATCCGGTAAGAATCGCCTCTACATCAGTCATGAAGTTGTTCAAAAAGTGGTCGCTCGTAAGGCTCGCGAGCCAGAATAAGGAGCCCTCGTTGATACCCTCCCTGGATTTGGGTGAGGGAGGATCAGATCATTTACAAGGAAAAAGCAGCAAACTCAACCGGACCTATCGCAAGATCAGCAAGATCAAGAGCAAAGCGGCGCGAGTGGATATGGTCGAGTAAATGCCAACATAAACAATTCGCCGTGCAACTCTCAGCTTAGTGACGATCGAAAATGCAAACATGGTGATAAAAGTAGTGCTTATAATCCCAGCACAGGCCCAGTTCTCAAGCTGGACGACGGCAGTGGCCATCAGCAGCAGCTCAAATCGAGAATAGATAACAGCGGCCCGTTCATTGCGGTCCAGCTAGTTGATAAAGTCGGCAGCAGTGGTGACGTGAGTAGTGTTGAGAAGGCGCGCTCGATCGAATATGGGGTAAAGTCAATAATTGCATCCCCATTACTGGAGAGCAAAAATAACGCGACCTCGATCAGTATCAATGACGATCTGGACCTGGTGAATCTTGATGACTACGTCGTAGTGAACCTCGAAGACGACATCCCCGAAGATCTCAGCAACGATTCGGCATCTTTCCTCTACTGCCTCATCCATCTGGGCCATCGAATCGAGTATGGCCTGACGGAGGCACAGTTGGAAGCTTACTCGAAGATAACCGTCGTTGAGCAACCTGATCCTACGGCCAAGAAATCGCCAGCGCCGGTGCCAACTCGCAAACGTAAGCGCACCAGCAGTGAAAATTTCGACGCACTTGCCCGTTCGTTGATGGGACCACTGTTTAAATCGCCGAAATCTTCCACCAATAACTCTCCCTCCGATAGGTCGTCGTCGAGTGACAGTGACGGAGAAGAAGATTCAAAACACGACGCGGACATGAACGTGAGGGAACGCTTCGGACTGGACGATAATGGCAACATCACGATCGGGCTGGATCACATTGTGGAGCAGCGTGGCGAGGGAGTTTATGTGAAACGTCGGCCCAAGTACATCCGACGGCTCGAGATTGGTCAGGAAATTTCTGAAAGAACCCGATTCCGGTTGCCCTGGAAACAGCTACTGAAAAAGTTGTTCTTCTGTTTGTTGTGCAAAAGTAGAGGTAGGAAAAGTAATAGAAACGTGTTAAAATTCGGAATTCTGAATCAACAACTTTGCATTACAAAATGCAAAAGTGACAAAAACGTAAAAGGTAAAAAATAAACGGAAAATAACAAAACTGACAAAAATGAAAAAAAAAAAAATACAAAAGTGAAAAAATGAAAAAAATGATAATAATGAAAAAAATACACAAAATAACAATAATGACAAAAATGACAAAAATGACAAAAATGACAAAAAATGACAAAAATGACAAAAATGACAAAAATGACAAAAATGACAAAAATGACAAAAATGACAAAAATGACAAAAATAACAAAAAGGACAAAAATGAAAATGACAAAAATGACAAAAATGACAAAAATGACATAAATGACAAAAATGACAAAAATGACAAAAATGACAAAAATGACAAAAATGACAAAAATGACAAAAATGACAAAAATGACAAAAATGACAAAAATGACAAAAATGACAAAAATGACAAAAATGACAAAAATGACAAAAATGACAAAAATGACAAAAATGACAAAAATGACAAAAATGACAAAAATGACAAAAATGACAAAAATGACAAAAATGACAAAAATGACAAAAATGACAAAAATGACAAAAATGACAAAAATGACAAAAATGACAAAAATGACAAAAATGACAAAAATTACAAAAATTACAAAAATGACAAAAATGACGAAAATGACAAAAATGACGAAAATGACAAAAATGACAAAAAAGGCAAAAATGACAAAAATGACAAAAATGACAAAAATGACAAAAATGACAAAAATTACAAAAATTACAACAATGACAAAAATTACAAAAATTACAACAATGACAAAAATGACAAACATAACAAAAATGACAAATATGACAAAAATGACAAAAATGATAAAAATGATAAAAAATGACAAAAATGACAAGTATATCATATGAAATTTTTGGGATAATTTGAGAACCTACGGCGCAAATTATCAGGTAATAAAAATATTCTTCACATGCTTTCGGAGGTCGTTCCATTTATAAAATTTTCCGTGAATCGAAAGTACAAAGAAATATTTTTTCTCCAATTTTTGCTACGAAGATTTTTACCACTTGTTTTGTCATCATGAATAATTTTTTCACCGAATTTTCCAATCAAGACTCAAATTTTGTACATCAAGATTTAAAAGGGATTATTATATTCCCCGGCAACTAAACGCTGGATGCTAAAATAAATAATGATAATTATCTGTTTATGATATTTACCAACTGATATTTCTATCTCTAGAGAGTGTACCCGGATCCTAAAAAGATCACCAACTTGTCACCTGCTTGTCGAGTGTCTGTTGGGGTGTTTCTTATTGTTCCCATGGGTTGATAAATCACAACCGCTAACTTCACGATAAGACGCTTTCCACATTGCAGCACCGATGTTTCGTAATCCAGCAATCGGTTAGGAACCGTTTATTTATAGGTATTGTTTTCTTTCGTTCCTTTAGGCCACCCCCGCAACAAGGCTGTTTTCAGTGGACCGGGCGAAACAATCGGAGCCTACGCGCTGTCGCTGGCCAACGATACGGAATCGACGTTCTCGCAGAATATATCAAACTTCATATCATGCACCAAAGAATCGAAAGCCGCTCCCCAGGTTGTGATGCGCAACATGCGCCAGTTCATGAGCGGTATGAAGAACTATCTGGTCAAGCATGGCGAGGGAGACTTTTCCAGCGAAGTGCAGAAGGCCCGATCGCAGCTGAAACCCGATGAATTCCTCAACCTGGACTCGATACTTGAGGAGGTGATGCATCGGCTGGTGATTCTGCCACTTCGCGAGCATCTTTACGGGCTGTTCGTAGACTACTACACCCATTCCGGCGACATTCAGATCCTGGTGGAGAAGGTTCGGCAGGCTTGCGGCCGAGGACCGATGGTGTTTGGAATCAAGGTAGTAGGTGTAGACGGATTAAGAAATTTGAACGAGTCTCATTATGTTTATTGCGCATTTCAGAACACCGTTACTCCACCAAATTCCGGCGCTCTTCGTCAAATCTCGTCGCTCTTTGTGCGCCTGCAGGAGGCAGAGCTGCCCCTGGAGAAGCTGGACCTGCTTCTGACGGCCGTGTCGACCATCTTCGAGGGAACGGCCTGTAACAACGGACAACAGCTGAGTGCGGATGATTTTCTGCCGGTGATGGTACTGGTAGTAGCTCACTGCGGATTCATCGGAGCCGAAATCGAAGCGGAGTACATGTGGGGTCTCATACAGCCCTCACTGCTCAGCGGAGAAGCCGGGTACTATTTGACCGCACTGTGCAGTGCCGTTCATGTGCTCAAAAACTTTTCGCTCCACGAGTACGACGGGCCCATGGGAGGCTCTTTGGAGGTGAGTTGATCAGGAGAACGCTACCCAAACACCCAAACTTATTTTTTCCTTAAAAAGTATTATGCTGCTATCAATTCACAAGTCAAGTCATCAGAGAAATTCTGAGTATGATTGTTAACTTCAAATTCGAATTACAATTAAACACTTGAAAGCTGAAGAAATTACCTACCTGGAGATGTACAAATGTCAATTATTCGGTTTGAACTTCCCATCAAATTTTTTATGAAATGTTAACTAAGAATATATGGTTCTTAGTTTGATTAAAGTCCTGATTTATTAGTGACCTATGAGGAAATTTGTCTAATGATATCGTAAGATACCCCAATCCAACATCATCCAACATCCAACATCATAAAGGGAAACTTCAGAACACTCTTCGTTGGTCCTCCCGATCCAACGTAAATTCAAGTAAAACATTAGAACACACTTCATATTGGTCATTTCGAGCAAACGTAAATTTGAAAGTGAACCTTCAAACTGTTCATGTTGGTCTTCCAAATCCAGCGTAAATTCCTGAAGTGAACCTTCATAAAACTCTTCATGTTAATCCTCACGATCCAACGTAAATTCTTAAAGTGAACCCTCACAATACTCTTCATTTTGGTGCTCCCGAGCCAACGGAAATTCGTCTCGTCCCCACAGAACCATCGTCCAATGAATGATAGCGTTCAATGATGACAGTATTGTATGATCGTACAAATATTGGGTTATTCCACAATAGATCACAAAAAGTTGCTTGCATTGGATCTCTTCACAATAAAAAGTGCATCTTCTTACAAAAGAAAAGTGCATCAGTTATCGTGTTTCAATCTTTCAAGGATCACAGAGTAGCGTTGTACAGATCAAAGTTATGCCACGCCAGTTATCACACACAGTTAGGTCTATTTCTTCTGTATCTTCATAAGGATACTCTGCATCCAGCCGGATTTGAGCAATACAATGGAAGCAATCGATTCCAGTTGCATTGGTTGGATTTTATGTCCTTGGTTGCCGCTCCCATTTCAGCTAACGAGTGCTTCCGAGTTGACGCCGTTTGTCTTGCGTTCAAGATCGTTTAACTGCTTTTTCCAGTTTCGCATACCGGGCGACTGGTTTGGGTAACCTGGTACATGCTTGCTCAATACCGAATTTTGCTCTACTCCGATCATCGAGCATTCTCCAGATTGCATCCGACACCCATTTACTAAATCCTCCGGGTAATCAAAGCAGTAATGGAAGTATATGTTAAAGCTTGTGTATTCCTCTTGAGAGAGATTCGATCAGAAATCTAATTAGGATAAGAGCGATTGGTTTTCTCTTGACATAGGCGATGGATTCGCTACCGAATTTGGGTGTGATGTCTTTTTAGATGCTTCCAGAAATAAAGAAACTTTGGAAGTACTATTATTCTTTATTCTAGGACAGTAATACATGGAATGCAAAAACTTACATGTGGTTTTAGTCAATGACTGCTTAGATAGATTATGAATTTGAATTGGTCGAATATGACAGGGTGATAGTTTTGCATGAGCGCAAGTGGGATGCAGCTAAAATTTCACCCAACTTTTGACAGATCTTGCGGGTTTTTTTTTAGGAGAGAAAGAATAACTTCTCGATTCCATCGCCCATTGCATCTTATTGAAATCATGGATTGCCTAGATTACCAACATATTTTCATGGATTGCTTGATGTTTAAGCGACTAGGCTAGTGTATTTATATAACTTGGGTTGTTCAGGACTTTTTGAAAGATCCAACTAGATATGGACGAGGCACAGAGTATAACGGAGCCTTTCCTCCTTTAAAAGGGATATTTCTTGTAAGAGTTTATAACATACAAATTTTAAAAGGTCCTCAACGTTTCTGCCGAAAAGAAAATCTATTTTTCATTTGTGATGAATTTGAAAGCTTTACTGAAGCGTATTTGTTTTCCTCCTTCCAGTTGGCTTCCCAATCGCTGCCGGAGTGCTCCTCGGTGCTGCGGGTCATCATTCCGGACGAGTACAACGGTTCGATTCAGACACGAACGCTGCCAATCCGACCGCACACGACGACCCGGGAGGTGTGCCGCATTATCGCCCACAAGGCCCGCGTCACCAATGCCCAGGACTACGGACTGTTCAAACTGATCGATGGAGAAGGTACAAAGTTACCCTTAAGCCAACGGAAGTGATATTTAACAACTAACTTGTTTTTTTTTTCGGTTTTTTTAGAATCTCTACTGCAGGATAACGAATGCCCCCAGGACGTGCGGATGGCGGCCGCCGGCAAGCATTGCATGATAGCCTACAAACGGATCGATGCCAAAATTGCCTGGCCCACGATGATGCCCAACTCGCTGACGATGATGTCCGCCTGCTCATCGACGACGACGACGACTGATAAACACAATCATTAATCCGGAGACGTCCGCGGCACAGAAAATTGAACTGTTTTTTTTTTCTATAATTTTTAACTTTTCTGTCGACGATTCCGAACGGCATTTTTGAGAAGAAATTTCTGCTGTGACACTTTTACAAGGGTTGATATATTTATGTTGTGTATGTAATTACGAAAGCAGATTATTTTTAAAAGGTTTAACTATTATCAGTTTTTGTTAGGTGTGTTTACCTTGCCGTCTGTGTATTACTGTAAAACATTGTGTCCACAAACAGTATAGGCAGTATAAGGGCGTTAATTGGCAGTTTCTTGCCAGCCAATCTCGAAATCGAAATCGCAATTTTACCAAGTAGAAATATATATATTCAAGATTGGTTCATATTCCAATCTATAATAACCTGTGAGAAAACCAAACCTTCCGTATACTGATTTGAGATAACCGAAACTGCATTAGGGAAACTTTTTCTTGCAACAGGGAAAGCCTTTTCAAGTGACAGTTTCCAAACTGCAGTTGACGAAGAATATTTTTTTTATTATTTGTGTTTGAATGAAGAAGAACTCCTCCGTTAAACAAGATTGAAAAAAAAAACTAAACTACGTAATGATATCAGTAAGAACGACTGTTTGTAAGACTTGAAAGCGGCATGAATTTAATTTTTTTCCATTGCTCATAGTTATTCGGATGTACTTAGAGAAAGGAGTCAAATGTTAGGATCAGATTGGAAAGAACATTGATTATCTAAAAAATTACAATCATGGGTTTTGTTCATAACAACAATTTCATCAAATCTCAAATAATGTAGTATTTTGTTCATTGCATCCATTATTTTATAAAAGATGTTTCGTTAATCATAGAGAAAAAAGGAGCTTCGTCAAATTTTGACAAGCATATATTGATTAACACTAATTGAACAATTTTTCAAAGCAGTGGAAAGTTAGCAATAACCATGGTTTACAAGATAATCAATGTCTTTTTCTCAGTGCATCCTCAAGTTAAAAAAATTATCACGTGATAGGTTGCAGCTCTCCATTTGTCAAAAAAAAACTCTTCCATTTCATTACTTTTAACCATGAAAATTGTTATTACTCGCTCTTAAAATCAGTTTTAAATGACACGCGTTTGATCATTGAATAAACAAAAATCATTTAGAAAATAGCCTCTAGGATACTATCAGTAAAATCATATATTATAATCGATTTGTATAACACTAAAACGTATGCGTATTTTATTGGACAACTTATAACTGTTTTAAGCGACTTTTATTCTTTCGATCATTTTTAAAATCTTCACTCCGTCATGAAATGACCGATTTTATTTAAACAAAACGTTGCCAAAAAATTTTATAAGAAAATACCTTTTCACTAATGCATAAGAGCAAAAAAAAAACTTTCTTAGTAAGGTCTAATAATCTTTTCAAGGAATAATTGCATCCGACAATCTGATTGAAGCAGTATCGATGTTTTGTGATTATACAAAAAAAACTATGTTACGTAAATAGAAAAGAACCATCCATCTGGACCAAGTCAAGGATATTTTTCACGAAGCAAAATAACACCATGTTTGAACAAAACATTTTACCTATTATTTGAACATAACGAGAAAAAAATTACCATAGCTAGTCAGTTGAACGTTTTATTTGAGAAAAAAAACCTTTATCTATGTTCATCCGTTTTGTTGACCGTTTGTTAATTCGCAGTTTTTGATTTAGGAAATTGAACCATTACACACAATCTGTTATCGAGAAAAAGCTCCGAGAAAATTTAGTCGTGTGAAACCATTGAAATCTAATTTCATCCTCTATTAATCGATTGGTATGTGTATTAGCCAAACAACCAAAACAATTGTCATAACCTTCTCATAAACATATTTATTAAAATATACATTCAATCATTCAATATACATATGTATTCACGATTCTCACACCGTGAGAGTTTGTCTCTTCTCCTCGTGTAACGCGTGCATTTTGACGGTAGATATTCCACTATATTGCTAGTTTTTAAACGTTTCAAAATCTAAGTATTTGCTCATTTTTTTACGATGACAGAAGGAAAAACCAATCCACAAATGATTCCCACGAGAAAATGCTCACACTTTTACTAAAAATAAACTGAATAAAAATAATAAAGCAAAATTAAGCCTAACTCGATCTAATACAGTATAGAGAATGTAGCCACAGAGAGAATAAAATTGAATAGAGAGAGAATAATTAAGAGATATTGAGAGTTCCTGACGTCATCCACTCGGGAAGAAGATGCGAGCGAGAGAAGAATAACTAGCGAAAGATAGCAAAAAAAAAAACAAAAGATGTTGCTTGCCACTCAACGAAAAAAAGTATAGCAATCGGTAAAGGATAATATTTTTGATATACAACCAATAGAATCAGAGTAGGGTAGAGAGATAGAAAGAGTTGGAAAACTACAAGCGCGTGTGACCAGTATTAGATCTAAAAAAAGGGTGCGAACAAACTGTCTAGCCACAACCAGATAAAAAAAAACGAATATTCTACAACTATCTTTACCTGTGTACACACACCCATACTAGAAAGTGTTCAGGATCGAATAAACACCCAAGTTGTGGTAGTGAAAACATAAGAAAAAGAAAGAGAGTCGAGTAAAAAAACGGAAATCAATAAGTCTTACACTATGCTGATGTGCTATATTATAATTACAAACTACTAAACTAAAACAAACAAAAAACTAACAATCTTGCCAAACTGTAATAAACAATTTTTTGGATGCATCTATTTTTACACCACGATATATATTCAACAAACCATGTAAGCTCAATCAATCAATCAATCAATAAATAATCATCTCAATAGTACAGTGTTTCGTTTATGGTTTTAAATTTTTTTTACTGATGACAGTTACAAATATAATGCATAATTCCTTATATTATACGCGGCATACTGAAACAGTTCTCCGAGGATGGGATTGTATACTCGCTGGTAACATTGTAGAAAGCAGAGCTAAGAAACGTCATCGTCATTTATTTATTTATTTTTTTATTTATTTATTTATTTACTGTACACGGTCTACGATAACTCAATATCACACAGACTGATTTCCTTTAATCTTCGCTTAAAACTATCCTTACTTATATTAAAGCCGAATCATGAATACACTTGGTTAAAAAGCTTACAAGAAATATCAAAGGTGTTATAAAATTCATTTCGTCCGTAATTCATCATCCTTAATGGTTCGTAATTGCGCAGAGCGTGGGAAGGGACGTGGAATGGTATCATTTCGATCAGGTTGGTACTGTCGATGTTTCCAGATAAAATATCAAAGATGAATACACGCCGGAGGAGTAATACACGAGATCCGCTTGGTTCGATTTTCAGGATTCCACATCGATCGTCGTAGGGGGAAGCCGTTCCAGGGTAAGTTCGGAATTGCATATCGCAGGAAACGTTTCTGAACAGATTGTAGCAGCTTCATACCACCTATGGATGAAGGTGCTCAAATTGTATTGTGAAGTAGCAATATACTGGCGACGATTTGTATTTGTTTTTATCGGGTACGGTGGAACACTGAACTACCTACCTAAGGGTCCGGCGCCGATTGACCGACGCATAGGGCTGAGATAAAAGATCTCCACTGCTGGCGATCCGGAGCCAGCGTCTTCACTTGCTGCCAGCCAAGGTTCTCGTCAACTTTGCGGATTTCAGCGGCTAGACTTCGCCGCCACCAGCTTTTGGGCCTGCCTCTTCTTCGATGCCCATCTGGATTCCAGGCAAGCGCCTCTCTGCAAATCTCGTTTTCATCTCTTCGCAGCGTGTGCCCAATCCATCTCCACTTACGTTCCCGAATCTCGATTTCTAGCGCCTTTTGATGACACCGGCGATGAAGTTCAACGTTTGAGATCCAGTTGCCAGGCCACCAAGCGCACCAGGCCACCAGGCGTGACCGCCAGATGTTTCGGAGACTCGCAAACGCAAATCGGGCTTTTCTGATCCGGGTATCGATGTCCCTCTTGGTACCACCATCAGGCGTAATCTGGCTACCAAGATATTGGAAGCACTCCACTGTCTCAACCTGTTGTCCAGCTACCACGAAATTGGAACGATTTTCTGTATTGATTTCCATCGACTTGGTCTTTCCGACATTGATTTTGAGACCTGCTGCCTTGGAGCTCTCGGTGAGGTCATCGAGTTTGCTCGAGTTTGCTTGCTGTTGAGTCTGCACCGTCGTGCAAGACTTTGCACGAAAACGCGTGGTCAATTTGATTTTCTGTTCGGCCATCTCGGGATACCCAAGTGACCTCATGTGCTGGTCGATGGGGGAAGAGCGATCCACCGATCACCATGTTGTTGTTGTCACAAAATTCTACAAATAGCTCTCCGTTTTCGCTCATCTGTCTTAGGCCATGGCGCCCCATGATGCGCTCAAAGTCCTGATTATCGGAGCCAATCTTTGCGTTGAAGTCGCCTAAGTGGATTTGAATGTCACCCTTCGGAATTCTCTCAACCACGCTGTTCAATTGACTGTAAAACTGCTCTTTCTAATGCAAATCGGCAACGTCAGTTGACGCATAACACTGGACCATTGTAAGGTTTCTAACCCGTGTTCTGAATCTGGCTACGATTATTCTTTCGTTTATCGGTTCCCATCTTATGAGGGCCGCATAAGCCTGCGGGCTTAATAGGAAACCAACTCCTCGTTCCCGAGTAGCGTGTTTTTCCTCGTATGCCAGAGTAAAGCAGTACTTGAACGGACTGTGTCTTGTGTTCTCCAGTGTTAGGCCAACGGACTTCGCTCAGTCCCAATATCTCTAGCTTGAGGCGGCTAGCTTCTCTAGCAAGTTGAGCCAGCTTACCTGGCTGGGTCAAAACATTCCAAGTTCCACTGAACACTGAACACGGAACACTGAACGAGGGGAGAAAACAAATACTGTATTAGTTTTCAGAGAAATGGCGTTTGTAAATTTTGCACGAGCACCACGAATTTCCGCTTTTGTAGTATAATCATCTAGCGATTTATACATTCAGCACTTCTTTACGGATACAGAAAGGGGAAAGGCGGCAGAAGTATTTATAAACATTATATTGTCGAAATGCGCAAAGAAATATCAGGTTTGGCCGGCGATATGCTTGTTAGAGAGAAAAGCAATATCAAGCTACGACGAGCGCCTCCCAAAACGACTCATGTCGTTCCTGCAGCTCACACGTGTTACGTGATGTTCTGGCCGAATTTCGCTACTACGGTGGAAAATCCTGGAATGGTATGCGGCCAACAACGTCCAATCCGTACATAAGGATAAGAACCCACCCAACACTTCTGATCGAACATTCTGGGTCACAATAAAGCGGAACCAACCTACCTACCTAACTACCTACCTATCTGAGGATAAAAGATCTCCATTTATAACGCAAGACCGATCACGCTTCCTGTGCAAGCAGGTGGCTTAAGCGCCACTTCCTAATGGAAGACCACCCACCCTTTCTTGTGTTGCCCAGCTTTATGAGACTCAGTCGTGAGTTCCTTTGATTCCCTAATTTAGGGAAGAAGCGGAAGGGTCTCTGGAATAGGATCCGTACTTCGACTCTGTCGAGCCGCCCCGGAAACGAGATAGAGCCAAAGAGTTCTTGGAAAAGAGAGTCAGCAGTTGTTCGATTACAAAGCGAGCAGCCAGGTTTTGTAAGCCTTCGGGCGAGCTCCTACTCCCTATACCCTGTGAAAAAGAAAGCCGTGATTGGATTCGCGGCCAATCTCCGCAGTAAATAATTCAAAATGGAATGGTATCCTACAACGATAGCAAAATACGAACAACGTGAAACCCCCTTCCCAATGTCCCCAATCAATCGATCATTTCGGTTCAGACGGTCTAGGCTGTTATTCCTTTACAATTACATGGTTTTATTACAGATTGAATTGTGTGGTGTGGTTTACATTTGTTTCATGTGTAAGGCCTTATTGTTTCAAATTTCTCTCTCTATGCTTCGACCGTTCAAGCATGCTGGTGGAGACGCTTGGTGTTTTGTAATTCTCCGAGAAGGATCACCGGTACATGTTTCGGATTTTCCAGTTTTCCACTCCGTGGGTGGCGAAAAGAATGGCTACTTTTCTCGGCTCGCCTGTCCGTTCCCAAATTCCGATTAGTCCGCCGGAAAAACGTGACGGATCTAATCCTTCGCAAACGCAACGTAAAGGCTAAGGTTGCGATGCCTCGAAAATGATACTGTACAGTTTCAATCACTAAAGCGACATGTCGGATTTGTATGAGTACTCACGTTTTGCGATTAATGCTTCAGCGGGGTTTGTTTCACGGCGAACCTCGCTGGTTTTGCTGCCGTGCTTCAACCGTCCAGTATTGGCGTTCGACGATCAGTTCGCTATGGACGAAGTGCTGGTGCTGATGCAGCAAACCACCTTTTTTTGCTCGGTGGTTACCGCGTGGCTCGGCGCTTCGTAGTTGTGACCGCTGTTAAGATGAAACCGCAAAACGTTAAGCTGGCCAATCTGATCGTGTGCTTAAAGGGAGCTTACTCTTAGCCCCACCGCAACGACAAATGGGTGGTAAAACCGGTCTGGTAATTGTGGTGGCGTGTTGCTGTAGAGTCGATGGTGGGCACGTCGCCCGGATGACCTCGTCTACGGGGGCGCCTGGTCAGATGGGTCTTGTCCGTTCTCCTTTCACCGCCTCTCGACTGCGGCGAAGATTCCAGGCAGGCGTCGCTAGTGCCCGTTACGGGTCGTTGTAGCCGGTGAGGGTTCTAGCACAAAACATAAATTCGTCTCACCTAGGGACTTTCAAAAGTTTAACTTTTACGTACCTCGGGTTTTATCACACCTTGCCTTTCTAATACTGGCCACAACCTTTCCTACTACTTTTTCTGTACGGGCTTAAGAGAGAGAATTGATTTTAAAGTGGGACACCAAGTTGGGGATCACAAGCTGAACTTAAACAATTTACCAATTGAATTAACTATTACGCGAGCTAGTAATTAATCAACTAGGCGAACTTTCCTCTTCTGATTACGAGTGGTAAGTGAGTAGATGAGCCTATATAGCCCTCTGACTGCCTGATCAAACCCGAATTCGAAACCGGAACTACCCGATACGACGTAGTCTGATCGGGAAGTTAAACAATTAATTCTTATTTCCAAGAGCTCCCGAATAGACCTTGTCTCCCCCTTCTGAACCCGAATCCCAGAAACCAATCCCCTTGCTTTCGTAAATCTAGGTGCACAAAGTGCACACGAAAGAGGTCATTAACCTGACGCCAAAGCAAGAGCGTGGTCGGTGGTCCTCTAGGAGGTGGAGACCCAAGTCATGCTTCCAACGAGAAGTGTGTCGGTCGATTGAAGGCGTTAGCTGGAGGTTTACTGATTTAATGATTGATGGGGTGGTGCTGATAAATAAACTTATGATTTTTGGCTCTTTATTTTTCTATTGATTTTCCATTTGTAATTGTAACAATTGTAACAATAATCTGATCTATGTTACCTGTTTTATTTTGATAATAATCTACATTGGATTTGACATCATCACTTGGCCAAACTATGTGTTTAGAAAAATTAATAATTAAGTTTCTATAATGTACCCGTTACACATTTCAGGCGATCCGGAGCCAGCGTGCTCACTTGCTGCCAGCCAAGGTTTTCATCAACTGTGATCAACTGTGTGGAGCGCCTCTCTGCTAATCTGCTGCTCTCATCTCTTCGCAGCGTGCGCCAAAGCCATCTCCACTTACGTTCCCGAATCTCGATTTCTAGCGCCTTTTGATGACACCGGCGATGAAGTTCAACGTTTGAGATCCAGTTGCCAGGCCACCAAGCGCGGATGATATTCCGCAGGCAGCGCATTACAAAAACTTGCATTTTTGGCGTCGTAACCGCATATGTGCACCATGTTTCTTACCCATAACAACAATACAGATTTGACGTTTGAGTTGAAGATTCGGATTTTCATTCGTAGGAACATCCGGCGTGACCGCCAAGAGAATTCTATGCATTTGAAATGGTAATGATCAAAACTTCACAACTGCTTCACAATTTTCTCTCTCTCTCTCTCTCTCCTTAAATTTTCAGAACAGAATTGACTAATTTGGAGGCACAAACCAAATTTGCAATTTTGTAGTTTACCAGCTCTGGTTTTCGAAATAACATTTCAAAGTCTTACTGTGCTTCTTAAACCAAAACACAAAACCAAATTTCACGGACCTCACAAGAAACAGTTCACCACAAAAGTAAAGAGTGACAAGCGTGGTAACCTTGTCAAATCTATGGACTCTTGGAAGGAGAGGACAGGAAATGGTATTCATAACCGTGTGCAATCTGGAGTGGAAAATTGAAGCATCACCCTTAAACCCATCCTTTACCCTTCCTTAAACAAAACCAATCCAGGATTTTAAAAATTAAAGGTTTTACTCACTAACCAACTTTCTGATTACCGCAAATAAATTTGACTTTGAAGTTAAAGAATTTGTTATTAATTTTCACCGATCTGTTGAAAACGGAATTCAAATGAATTTTTCAAATCAAAATGAATCTTAGATATTTTTTCAAGAAGTTTCAAGAATAAGTTAAAATGCTTTGCAGTCTTCAACAAAGAAGTAAAAAAAAATATAACGATATCAATGATTAATTTAACTTAAATCTGATAATGTCAAAACTTCTAAATGCCTTAAACTAGAAAAACTAGATATGATAGAGAAAACAAGGTGCCGAAAAATGCTATTCCCCTGTGTAGTTTATCGCTAGAACGTTGATAGAAGATTAGAATCGATAAGAGTGAAAAGTTGTTGAGTTCAAAGCTAGGGCGACGTACGACGCATTGACGACGACCAAGCACTGAATTTCTATAAATTTATGAACGGATCTGCTAATAGTTTTGCTTACTGAAACATTCAATATTCAGTCAAATCCAAAAATTCAGGAAAAATCAGTGTTTTTTCTAAAAATCAGAGAAAAATCGAGGCTTATCAGGTTATCAGGGTGGGCCTTCAAAAATCAGACAAATTCTAAAAAAATTAGGAAAACTGGCATCTCTGATCTCATTCATTACAATGAAAAAGAGAAGTGGTGATCAATAAAATACACCCTTGTCTCACTCCAGCAGTTACCGGGATAGGATCGGACAAGACACCGTCTTGCAGGATCTTGCATGAAAATGCCTCGTACTGTGCTTCAATTAAGAGGACTGGTTTCTCTGGGACTCCTCGTCGTTTTTTTTTCGAAATCAACGAACACCAGCAGAAGAGAGTCCTTGAATTCATTGATTTGTTCCAGTATGATTTGTAGCGTTGTGATGGGGTCCACTCATGATCGTCCGGATCGGAATTCAGGTTGTTGCCGTCGGTAGCGTCAATCTTCTCTTGGATCCTGTGCAGAGTACTTTGAGGGTTGTACAGATCAACGTTATGCCACGCCAGTTACCGCACTCGTTCAAAAAAAAAAAAAAAATCCTGAAAAAAAATAAACTTCAAATGGCTCCGAGTTGCAAAAAAGATTTCCACTGTCTACTTGGATGGAAATAACACAACAAAGGAGACTCGTCAGGCGAAAAGTACTCCAACGGCTAAAATAGTGGCTCCAGAGAGTGGACCGCGCAAAGTCGCGCGTCTTGAGAGAAAACAGACATTCTAACTCGAGTGCATTGATGAAAAATTCGAGGATGTGATATACCAAGATCGTAGACTTAAAAAAAAAAACTCGAAAATAAAACACTAAACACACTTCCGGGTCGACTATGTTGTTATATTAATATATTTATTACTGTATCTCAGATATAGTGTCATATGAATTATCTGGTAGTTTTTACTTTGTTTGTTTTTAATTATATAGCTTTGACCACAACCATCATTTTACATATCAGTTTGATAAGTTTTGTTGTATGTAAGAAGGTAAGTAATAATAATAATAATAATATTCTGTCGTTATATCATAAAATGAGTAAAAAAAGGGTGTTTGTCTTTCACTTCCCTAGTCTCTAACGTGTAATTTGGGTTTTTTTTGTTATGCATGTGATTACGTTTCGAGAGTATGATCGTGTTAGTGTATGGTTTGTTTTTCTGTGGGTGAGACTGCGAGAATATGTGTATGTTATGTGAGTGTGTTCTTAGTATTTCTGAACTGTATAATTTTTTTTTCTCGTTTTCTTTTTTTTCAAGTATATGTGGTTATAAAAATTCATATTTCCTTTATCTATTTGGAGATCGTAAAATAAACAATCTGAATGGTAATTGTTTTCACAACATCATCTGCATGCGCATAAAATTCGACAATACTTGGTAACATATATATTGGGAGTTGGTTTCTTAAATAGTGTTTTTTTTGGGTTTTTTTTTGCTTCATTTTCTATATACTAAACACAGTATATTCTTTGGTTCCTACCATTTTTTTTATTTTAAGTATTTTTTTTTTTGAAAGTTTGTTTTTGATTTGAACTGTGTACAAATCTCGAACATCAACCTCTACGAGTGACAAATTTGGGCGAATGTGCTTGTTTCAATTTTGTTGTTGTTGTAACCTTTTCTCGTTTGGTTATTGCTAGCATGAATTTTTTTCTGGTTATTTTATTAGTTGTTTAGCTGTTCTTGTTGTCGTTATTGTGTTTTTTGTGTCTGTGTTTTGATTTTTGTTTAAGGTAGGTTGTCCACTGATAACAAGTCGTTGATATATTTATAAAAGCTGTATTTTTTTATTTTCATTATTTTGATTTGCTAATTTCACTCACGATACCTGGGCGTAGCAGAATACGAACTATTCACATCTCTAGCGAACAGCTTTGGATTCGCAATTCCCCAATATATTTTTGAATTTGATGCGCAATACACGTATATGGTAAGGTTGCCAGAATTTTTTCCACTCCCATCCGGGCCTAGCAATTCCGGGCATTTTTTCAAAAAAAACTGGCAAAATCCGGGCATGGATTTCAATTTTTCAAATCCAAAAACCGGGCAAAAACCGGGCAAAGTTTAGGTGTTGTTATACATAAAAACAAAGAAAAAATGCAAAAAAAAATTAAATCCATATTTTATTGATGTTATTGCAGACTTCCAAAAACTTTTTGGAACACTTAAATATTTAAAGGTTTATAAAAGTAAATCAACGAAATAATTTGAAACAACCGTTGAAAATATCCATACCATTAATCGATTTAGCTGAAACTTACTCAAAAACTTAGATTTTTTTTGGTTTTTTTTTGTAAAAATTGTGAAAAAATCCGGGCAATATCCGGACTTTTTTCACGATATCCGGGCAACCGGGCCGGGCCGGACTTTCTCGAAATTTTGCATCAAATATCCGGGCAAACCCGGATAAAACCGGGCAATCTGGCAAGCTTAGTATATGGTATATATAATATATAGTTAGTACTTTTTTTTACGGTAGACTTACACTAGTACAAATCGTGTCTTAATAATAGTGGTTCACAAAATCAACATATTGTATTTATTTCCTCTTTCTCTTTTTTGTTGTATTAGATGTTTTTTTTTCGTCTGTTCTTACGACTTCTTATCATACTAATAATTTCACTCGAGTTTTACGTTTCATTAAGTGCTACCGAAATAGTGTTGATCGAATTTTCACTTACACAACCTCATAGTTCCAACGATTTATTTTCTTCCGGTTCTTTTCTTCCATTTCTAGTTATAAAGAATTCATCTCTCTCTCTTGTTCCAAATTTCACTCTAAAGAATCACTGCGTAGAATCATATTCTACTTTCTATATAAACATTCACAAACCTTTGAGCTGATCTTTATTTTATTTTATTTTGTTTTTTTTTGTCATTAGGATGGTATTTTCGTTAGTTTTGGATTTTAGATTTTTTATGTTCCATTTTGCGAAGCACAGTTAAAAATAAGTTTTTGCACTGAATGACGGACAGAAAAGTTTGCAGGTTTTTTTTCAATTTTTTACAGTTACAATAGTGTGCGGTCGATTTTCCTCAAAAATACAAGGTAGTAAAAACAACAGGACGATGTGATATGAAGATTTAAAATGTGATCGGTAGTTTGTCAAATTGAACTTTCTCCAAATTTAGTTGGTTTTGTTTTCGAAGTTCACCCGTGAAGAAGTGTTGAGTTTTGCTTTTCAAACAATTTAACAGTAATCGATTTTAATTTTTGCTTTTCTCTCGTATCGAAACCAAGTTTTTGGTTGAGACCATCATACGAAGATTTTCTTTTTTTGTTTTCTTGTACCGGGATCAAAAATTGATGCAAAATTTAAACTACCTACAATGAGTATAGATTTGGACTCGTATTGAATTGCGTTGACAATAAACTTTACTTGTCGATCATTTTCTTTTGCAAATGGCTAAAACCTTTTGCATTGTGTACTGGTTATGTTTTTCTAGAGTTTATAAATTTGCTTAAGAAGTTTTACATGTTTAGACATTCGATGTGACAGAGTTTTTTTTTTGTTTTGATAAATGTCGGCGGAGCAGTTTTTTTTCTTAAAGTATACATTGAACGTTTTTCCTTCTTTCCTCGAGAATTCGGTTTGATTATTGCTTCTTCTGTTTTGTGATAGGAAGAATATTTTAAAAATTAATAAGATTAAACTGAGTGAATTAAAAATAGCACACCACCCTGGTTTCGGTTGGTAAAAATGTTTGGTCCTTATTTCTTCTACAATTTTTTCAAAAAATGCTGGGCGGGGAACTGCCAAGAGCCGTTTTGTCGTCAATTATAAAGCATTCCAGAATTTGGAGAAACTTGCGATCTAATTTTCTTGCTTACGCTTTGACTCTATTGATGCTCTTTTTATTGATAAGGCTTTATTCCTTTTAGATATGAAATCCAGCCTATGTTTATATTTTCTGGACGAACCTGAGAAAAAATTGAACTTCTTGGCCACTCCCTTGATCGAATGGTTCAGATGGGGCTTGAAGGTACCTTTGCCTTCCTTGCCTCCACAGAGTCGATCAACTACGCCTATTTTCCTGCTTCATGATTTGTGATAAAGATCAAATAGTTTTTGAAGATCCTCTTCACTATGTGAATGATCCTCTTCCAAATATGTGAAGATCCTCTTCCTATAGGACTTTTCTGGATTCAACCTTGCGCCAAATTTGATATCTATGTTTTTTTTTGGTTGCATGCTATCTTAAAAACCAAGTGGTTACAGATTGTCATCAAGTTTTGCGCATGTAAACTAATTTTGCTGAAAATCCGATTAGATTTTACAGAAGAATGTGTTTTTCGAGTATAGAAGATTTTCCTAGCATTTTCGAATTTTAGCTGGGCTTTGGATCTACCAAAAGCCTGCCGGACTACAGGATAAGGTATTCGAAAGTTTTCATTTCATTCTGTTGAACTCCAAATTCTTTATCAGCATACCACTTTTTTACTAGTTGAGAGTTTAAATTTGGCGTTGCAAATCATGCTGGAAAATTAACTCAGGTTCCAACAACGCCTCACAATGATCAATGAAGGATATCCCCAGAATTTTTTTGGCCGTTGCGTCGTCAAATATATAGCATTTCAGAATTTAGAAAAAATTGCAATTCATATTTCTTGCTCACGTTTTGACGCTATTAAGGATCAAATAGTTGATTTCCAAATATGTCGAGATCTTCCTATGGGATTTTTCTGGATTTTCCACAAAATTGCGCCAAACATTATTAACTAATTTTGCTGAAAATCAAATAAGATTTCACAAAAGATAGTGCTGGACTTTTTTCCTCCAAAATACATACCGAACAACAGGATAAGTGTTGTACTTTCATAAATGAAAGAGCTGTTTATAAAAGTAGACTTTATTTGACAAAAGGCAAAACTGGAATGAACTAAATTTTCACTTGTTGATTTTCCTTAGTGATCAATTGGTTGCTATGCTAGTAGGGAAAACACTCGCCTACTAGTCGGATGGTAATATTTCTTCCTTCTTTATTCTCAGAATACTAGGTATGGCTCCAACCTTGATGGCATTCTGATCCGTTGAAGTCGTGGTGGTCTGGAACATGAGAGAATAGGTTCTGTGGTTGGCTGTAAAGGACTCCATTCTTCAACGTCCCCAGGGAATTCAGCTTGATCATCTGCTTGAATGGTTGAGTCGAGCTGGGATTCTGGTTCGTTGATAGGAGCAGTGAAACGCGGTTCTTGATGTGTTGGTACCGGTTTCCGATTTGGTGAAACAACTTCCGAATGCTGTGATGGTGTTATGTCCTGCTGGTTCGGTGAAGGCAATCCCAACATGTCCATGAGAACGAGTCAGTTTCTGTCGTCCGTGCCGTGGTTTGGAAACTTCCGAAAATGTTGAGTTGCATCGTTGGACCGAAGTAACTTTTCTGGTTTGAACTGGATGGAAAAAACTTGGAGAGAGGAAGTGACCACAAATCAAACATTTCGATCCAGTCCAGACCGAAAAGATTGAAGTTTTGATTTGTCACGTAACACAACCCAGATTTTGTGTTCTTGTCCAGAGTGATGTTACAATGCAGCTGACCAATGATGTTGAAGGGTTTTCCTGATGCGGTTTTTGCTTGGATACCGGTTTGAAGGAGGGGTGGTGAGCCAAGTTCCTGCCACGAACGCTTGGAGAGGATGGTGATGTCAGACGCTGTATCAAGCTGCATACGTAACATAATTCCGTCGATGGTGACATTCAGGAACTTTCTTGACGCTGCGCTGCTTCCACGGTTGATAGCAAAAACTCCGTTGACTTTTGGTTTGAATTTTTCCTTCTGTTTCTGTTCTTCTGTTTCGGCTTCGCCGAAAAGCAATTGCAGTAGCCCTCCTTGTGGCTCGTTTCGTTGCAGACTTTGCACGTGTGATTTGAAAATGAGCAATCACGTACAAAGTGCATGTCTCCACACTGCCAACAAGGACTCTTTGGGACGCTTGACGGTTCCCTCGGTGATGAAGCGGGTTGATACGACTGCTTTTTCCGGTCGATTGCGCAGATTGAAGCTGTCGTTGGTTGCTTCTGCTCCAGCACAGCCGTGTCGGATTTGAGGTTATGTAAACGTTGACATTCGGTGATCAGGCTTTCCAGTTTACATTCCCCTTTGCCTTCGGATTCCAACTTCGATAACAACCTTGTTCGGATGTCAGATTCCCTCGGAGACTGTAGACCGCAAATAAAAATTAGGGATTCGAACTGATCTGCGGTGATTTTGTTCAGCTCAAAATTTTCGCAGCGTTTATTCACGATTCCGGCGTAGGTAACGTAATCATCTTCCCCGTGCTTCGTAAGTTGAAAACATTGAAATCGCTTGTTGAATAGTGATATTTGAACACCAAACAACTGTTTCAACTTAGTGACGGTGTCGGCAAAAGAAAATTCAAGTGGATGAATCGACAGAATAAAATTCACATACTTGTCGTGAACGTTAATGCTGAGGCTTCTCAACAGCAGGTGAACTTTTGCTTCGTCATCCAGATTTTCTCCGTCTTTCAGGAACATGTCCTCGTACTTCTGGAACCATCGATCGAATACCAAACCGTTTTCGGGATCGTAGCAAAACTCCTTGATGTTTGACGCCAATGACTCGATGATGAATTCTGGACCGCTTGCTGGCCGGACCGGGGCTTCTTGATTGTTGAATTGTTCCATCACAGCCATCAAACGAGCGTTTTGTTCAGCCATCTGTCGGTTTTGTTCGGCATCTGACGATTTTGCTCCATGATGATTCCAAGCAATCTTGAGCTTTCGGTTGGTGGTGCCATGTTCCGTTGATTGAAAACGTGCGTTCTTCAATTCTGGTCGGCAAAATGTTGTACTTTCATAAATGAAAGAGCTGTTTATAATAGTAGACTTTATTCGACAAAAGGCAAAACTGGAATGAACTAAATTTTCACTTGTTGAATTTCCTTAGTGATCAATTGGTTGCTATGCTAGTAGGGAAAACACCCGCCTACTAGTCGGATGGTAATAATAAAGCAATCGAAAGATTTCTTTAAATTTATCCACGGTTGAACTGCGATTTCTTTATCGCCAAACCACTGTTTTACTAGTTGAGAGTTAATAAACTCTGGATCCAGCAACGCCTCATCATATTCACTGAAAGTGGATAAAGTTTCTGCTTAACTTTTTTTAAATTGCGGCCCAGAGATGGGTCTTGACTCAACCATTCAGTCAGCGAAACTTTTTTTTGTAGAGAAATGAATCCGGCAAACGCATCATTTCTCATCATAACTGACAACCCGTGCAGGATATGAGAAGGCAATGCAAATCTTGCCGTGTTTAAAAATGTCCAAACTTGATTCCAACTACCGTAAGATGAAATGATGGGAATAGAAATAGACCAAGAAAAATGATTATGATCACATGGGAGAACTATTCCCTTCATTCCGATAGACATCGACACTCAACCAGTATAATATTCATACGCTAGGTTGGTCTCCTATAGTAGAATGTTAATACATGGGCCCCGGAGAGGCGCAAGATGTGGGTTCAAGTCTCACCGGGAGACAAGGCGAATTTTTTTCGCATGTTTTTCAACATCGATTTTCTCTTATCTAGTCCCTGAAATTTCATCTAAGTTGGATTCATTTCTCTACAAAAAAAATTTCTGCTTAACTTCACTCCCGAATCGAAGGCAAATCATGTAAAAAGTGCTGCTAGCCATGTGGTTTATCAAGGTTCGTACGAAAATTAAAAATTCTCTCATTCGCCGATTCAAGAACTGCACTTCTGTACGAATTCGACATGATTCTAATTAATGCCGTATCGCAATCTTCCGGGGTGTCAAGCCGTTTTCGCTGCACCATGTTCTACCATTCTGAGCAACACACTTCCTACTTTGTTTAATATCCACAGAATCATTAAAACCGATATGATTGTGATTATTTACTAACATTCTGTTAGGTCACAAATGTTTGCTGCGATGCATTTTGTAGAACATCGAATCATTTGGAAGGAAGTTATCCAAGAGCCATCTTGGATGTATCTTTATGTTTCAGCATCACAGAATTAACTTATCTCGTTCAGTTTACGGGTTTGTTCAGCTAAAATTTTAATAGCCTTATTTGTATGGGATTTTAAGACATTTTGTTTGGGAGGAGCATGAAAAGTTTTTCATGAATAACGTTGGTCCCCATCGGCCGATTTCTTTTGAAAACGGCTTTTCTTAAAGCCTAAACCACCCTAAACTATGACAAATATTTCATCCGAAAACTGCATTTCAATTTGACTTATGATAAAAAAGTTTAAGACCTCAAAAATGGGGTAACTTTTTTCAGGGTGATATTCATCACTGTCTATACTGCGTCAAAATGTTCGAAGCAGTGTCTCTCATTTAAAGTGATGAATATCACTCTAAAAAAAGATAGCTATTTTTTTAAGCTTATAACTTTTTAATCCTAACTAGAATCGAAATGCAGTCTTCGGATGAAATGTTTTTCATAGTTTCAAAAGAAATCTGACGAAGGGGACCAAAGTTATTCATGAAAAACTGGATTTTCATGCTCCTTCCAAACAAAATGTCTTAAAATCCCATACAAACATAAGGCTCGTTGAGCGACCCCTTCCCGTGATCCGATCTGGCCCAAATTTGGCATGAGACCTTGTACTAGGCCTAGGAATATTTAAGCCTGCAGCGCATAACTTTTTCAAAAGTTGTGTCATTTGGGGAACTCTATTGGGCATGTTGTCATCAGTTCCACGATTTTTTGTAATTTGTGAAAATGTGAATTTAAAAATGACCTCATCACCCCCCAAATTTCAAAGTTGCACTCACAGCCCCCCTGGAGGCTTTCAACGCCCCCCAGGGGGGCGATAAGAACCACTTTGAAAACCACTGATCTAGAACAATTCGTAGAAGAAAATTCAGACGACTGTCAATCACAACCTACATCTTCTAAGAGACAAACATCATGGTAGTGCTATTTTGTTACTCTCAGTGGGTGAATTTTTTTTTAAACATAAAAATCACTCTGAACTGAACTGAAAATTTATGATTTCAAATTCGATTTTCATCCAAAGTCTTCAATAAAAATTTAAATTTTGATTTTAGATTGGAATTTAATTCCTCTCACATTTTTAACAATATGTTTAAAAAAAAATCAATCAAAATGCTGAAATTTGTAATTTTAAATTCGAGATGGAACAGTTTTGTAGTTTGACTTTCTGTAACAATTTTTATTCTACTAAAAAAAACTAAATTTCAGTACAAACATGTATGCAAGTTCCGATCAAATCTCAATGCCTCTAATCGGTTCCGCTGTCGGTTTTTTCGGTTCTTAGATGCTGAAATATCGCTGATAGATAGACGTGACGTGATGTGTGACTGGCTATATTTAGAGTGCTTGCTTAATCGCTTAGTTTAGCAGTTGTTGTTTATGTATGTGTATTGTAGATATAAGGACATTCACACTCACTCTCACAAACACACACCCACATTTTGCCCCGATGTTTCCTGGAGCTGCAAAATCCTCTCGACGCTCGACATAATTAGCCCCTAATCAAACAGATGCCGTTGCTGATGCTGCTGCTGCTGTGCGTGGCGACGACGTCGAAAAGTTTTGCGAAACTGTCCAACGACTCGAACGGCACCAGCTGGCTCACCAGGAGGGAGGACGACGAACAAAAACTTTGTTTTTGTCCACACTTTACCAGCTAATCCACAGTCACCGGTTGTTGATGTTGCTGCTGTTGGGGCCACACATGATGACGAGGGCTAGCAGGGCCAGCAGCATTGTCCCACCGCTGGTCAGAGGGCGCCAGTTTCCACATCCGCCGCCGTGCTGCATTGCGGCCGGGTTCTCACCTAGGCAGGGGTTTTTTTGTTGTTGTTGTTTGGGTTTGGATGAGAGATTGATACGCATTAGTTAGGTGAGAAATTAGGGATTTTGATTTAATGGATACTGATGGGTCGGAATGGCTGTTGAATGTTATTTGATCGATGTAGGTTTAATGTAGGTTTAAGTAAAGCATATTCCATTTGAGATGATGGTCGATATAACAACGTTAAAAATTCGTTCGGTTCTTAATATTTCGGTAATGATTTGCTCAGCTCCAACTTCACAGTATCGGTTTCGCATTCTAGTGATAAAAAATCTTTTGTGCTCATGACTTATAAAATATATATGATGAAATCTTGGAGTATACCTAGCTTGCCATTATCAGTTGTTCGGACACTCTTGATTTATTCGTCAATTGAAATAGTTCAAGCGATATTCATTCATTTAGGTACAAGTTTTCGAAAAGAACCACCATTTTTTTTGCTCATGTCTACGATCGCAGTAAGCCACTGATTATCACATTTTTCGTCAACAACCCATAAGTCTCAATCAGAAAAAATGATTCTCCATTTTCAACGAACCTTCAGAAACTATCAGTTCTAATGTTTTCACTAAATGCACAATATTTTTTTTCTTTTTTCACGCTATTGATCCAATTTAACGTCACATTTGCTCCTGCATAAGAAGCATTTCGAAAACATTTATTCGGTGTTGGGATAAACACAATCGCACTCGTGAATAGAGAAAACACTACAACCAGTTGTGGGTTTTATTTCCCATTCTTCGTTTTGAATTGCACATTTCCAGAAAATAAGACATTGCTAAGTCAATACAATGAAGAAAAAATGCTGAACTTCCTTTCATCAGCTTTAAGAACCAAACTTAAGCACGCGAAGTTGCCCCTGATTGACTAATTTTGTTTTCGCACAGAACGATCCTAACTCTCCCCTGTCCCACGGTGGTCGGTGGTCACTTCACACATATGTATATGGTTTATCTCCCCAATCCGGTTGTTGCACTTTTGAATAATTTCATTTGAATCTAAAATGAAAATGTTTAATTATCGAAAATTTTCGCGGATGAAGAAAAAACACGTGCGGTGCGTAGAAGGCACTTCTCCCCATATCAACGATTATGCTTATACGATAGGTACTTTATTTTTTTACGATTGGCGCTTTCACTTTCGGAAAGGCATCATTTATAAATTTTGAACTTTGTCCAAAGTCAATTCTAAAGTAAGTTTCATGGTCAATTGAAGTGCACTCGCTAAACTAGTACGACTTTATGCTAACGGGTGTTGTTCCACCTTTTTGATGACAACGTATTTATGTAACCCTTACCTGTGGAGCAATGACAAAGTTTGTAGGTCTTAGGTACAATTTGTTGTACCTACCACTTATTTTTCTATGCTGAGATATCCGTATAACAAAGATCTTTCTAGAGGATTAGGCAAGGATGAAAACGAATTAATCGAGTCTTTACTTTGGACCTTCAGAGAGCAATATTGTTTGAACCCAAGTATCTGTTGAGATTAGTCTCATCGTAGTAATCGATGGGACAAATATCAAAATACACATCATTAGTAATAAACATGTTGCGTGAGCGACAGACAGAGGAATAGAATTTTCCGATTTGTTAAAACGACCTTTATTTGACAATATGTACGTTTGTTCGGTGGCGAGAAGGGTCGCAGGTAGGCTGTCAATCGGGCTGGTGGAAGATTACCCATAGCTGGAGGCTTTGGACAAGCTTGGCGGATTTTACACCTTAGACAGTTCCTTCTAACACGATCAAGTTCGGAGCGGAGGCGAGGAATATTGTACTTAAGTCGAATCTCATTCAATGCGGTTTGATGAATCTGATGGTGGTATTTAGCGTGGTAGTCACACGATCAACAGGTTGGTTACGTGGTGTTGCCTCGGGAGTATAACTGGGTTTTTCGTGGCCTCATCCACCCATTCGCAGGCGCCAATACGTCCTTGCATTCGTAGAACACCGTGCTCATCGATGACTGGATTTAGTTTGTAGAGAGCACTGGATTTCGGCAACGTACGTTCCCAGGGCAGGCTTCCGAAAAGTACAGCTTTGCTATGACAGCCTATTCCTTGCAGAACAAACTGTCTCGGTTTTCCTCACCACTCGGTTTGCTGCTGTACCATCGATAACGAATCGAAACGCTTCGGCTACGTCGCACACGTACGGGAACACAGGCTGTATCTGAACAATCGGCTCAAAGCATGCGTTGCCGAAAATGTTGTGCTTTAAGCTGTAGCGAACCCAACCGACAGTTCGGTTTTCATCCCTTCATGCCTCCTGTTTCGGCTTTTATTGTTCACGGTCTTCGATAACTTAATATCATACAGACTGGTTACTTAAACTACGCTTAAAACTATCCTTACTTATATTAAAATAAAAATACACATACACTTGGTTGAACAATCTACAAGAGATGTCAAATGGATTATAAAATTCATTTCTTCCATAATTGTTTAATCTTAGCGGCTCGAAATTTCTTAGGGAACGAGATGGGACATGATACGGTATCCTTTCGATAAGACTGGCACTATCTATATTCCCGGATATGACGTCGAATATAAACAAACGACGAAGCAGCACAACACGTGAGCCGATTGGTTCGATATTCAAGATTCCACATCGGTCATGGTAGGAGGGAAGTCGCTGAGGTTCATTCCATGGTAAATTTGGAAGCGCGTATCGCAGGAACCGCCTCTGAACTGACTCAAGTAGTTTCAGCCCTCCAATTGAATTAGGTGCCCATATTTGGATATTGTACTCCAAACCGCTGCGAACGAGTGAGCAGTATAATGCTTTGAGAGTGGTAATGTCACTGAATCCTTTGGTGTTCCTTACCAGAAATCCCAGCACAGTTTTTGCTTTGGCCACGGTTACAGCTAAATGCTCCTTGAATGTCAGAGATTTATCCATAATTACACCAAGATCCCTAATAGACTCAACTTTTTCAAGAGAGACGCTATCAGCTGTGTACAGATGGGTAATCTCAACCCTGCTTCTGGTGAACGTAAGAATCTTACATTTTTTTAGGTTGACTTCCATCGCATTCACTTGGCACCAGAGCATTAGATTATCGAGGTCTCGCTGAAGAAGCAAACAGTCTGAGTAATGCGTAATTGAGCGGTACATTTTCAGATCGTCTGCATAAAACACTAATTCAGAACCAATTAATTGACAAAGGTCGTTCATGAATAGGTTAAACAGGAGAGGACCTAGATGGCTACCTTGGGGGACCCCAGAAGGAACAGTGAAATGTTGGGATTTGATGTGGCCCTGTCTGACGAAGGCAATTCTGCCTCGAAGATATGACTCGAGCCATTTAACCAGCCAAGTTGGGAAACCCATTCTATCAAGTTTGTCGATTAAGAGGTTGTGGGGAAGCCTATCGAACGCCTTGGCAAGATCCACGTATATTGCATCCACTTGCTTTTTATTTGCAAGACAGCTGCTGACGAAGGGAACATACACCATCAAATTTGATAAAGTTGACCTCTTTTTGCGAAAACCGTGCTGACATTCTGCGATAATGTGTGAAGAAACAGTGCTCATTACGTTGAATACCAAGAGTTCGAAAACCTTTGCCAAGCAATTCAATATAGAGATACCCCTGTAATTCTCTACGAGATGTATATTCCCAGATTTGTGAATGGGAGTGATTGCAGCAGTTTTCCAGAGTTTAGGGAAGGTAAATGTCTCCAGGGACTTGTTAAATATCATGCTTACCGGAAGTGCCAGAGAGTCACAGCACCGCTTGATGAAAATCGGGGGCAGACCATCGGGGCTTGCTCCCTTACGCTCGTTGATTTCTAATAGCGCCTTCCTAACATCATTTGGGGTGACTCTTATTTCGGGAATGCTGATGTTGAACGAGTTCACAGTCGCCAAGTGTTGAGTACTACTGGTATTCCTGTGCTTTACGAAAGTAGTTTTAAAAAAATCCGTGCACAGTTGAACTGCTTCTATCGTGTTCGTTGATTGACGATTGAGATACGAAAGATTCAACGGAAGTCCTGAATTACCTCTTTTGTTTTTTACGTTTTTTACCTTTTTTGTTTCGAAAATAATTTCATCCTAACTGTCGGCTGCAGGCGTGACAGTTTTGGGCAGGACTGTCACGGGAGACTGTCGTGCCCATACCGTATCCATGCCCGATCGTATGCGCTGCTGCTCGGTTCGAATAGATCGAACGAGCCATCTACTCAAACCGAGCAGCAGCATACGACCGAGGCGTAACGCGATGTGTGGTGCCGGTGCAGGTTAGGCGAAAAGGGAAGGGGAGGGTGATTGGGGTGATCACCACCCGCAGAAGCTTCAAGCAAAAGGAAAATACGTTCGTTCGAAATTAACTCGGCCCGAGCGAATCTCGGCTACAGTCGGACGGAGTGAGTAGTACTGTCATGCGAAATTCAACGCATTGAAAACTGTCACGAAGATTTTCCCAAAACTGTCACGGAGCTTAAAAAACTTTCATACCCACGAACAAACTCTTGCATGAGGTAAAACAAGCCATCGCTGTACATCGCACGACCGCTCCTTTTAAAACTGTCGGGGAAGAAATATTCGGGAAACTTTCATCGAGGTGCATGTGCGACGTTCGCAAGAATACTGTCGTTCGCCAGTACTTTTCGGAAGCCTGTCCCAGGGTGAAGCTCCTTGTACTCGACTGCATATCAATCGAACTTCGTCCGAGTAAGCCTGCTGCTGAACACATCGGTATTGTGTTCTCAGCTGATTTCAACTCCTCCTGTGTCAGAGCGCCTCTCACTAGGGTGGTTTTTCTAACGGTGTTCTGGAAGTTGATGAAATAACGGTGTAAGTATCCGTCAGATCGCAAAAGTCGTTGCCATTTCGAAAAACGTTCGAAAGAAATGATCAGTGTTTTGGTTTCTTGGTAGTGAAGAACGCTAGCACGGATCTCTTCCATCGTCGTTCCTTGATCTCCAGCGTCGCCAGGCCACGAATCTTCGGGTTCTAGTAAGAAATCTGGTCAATTCAGTTCGGCAATCTTTGCCACTTCGTTCCTTCATCCGCTACGTTCTGCTTAGTTGGAAGCCATCTCCATTCTCCTACTTGTGTTGTATCAAGAAATTCGCTGACCCTAAACGCAACAAATTGGCTGTATCGTCGATGATCAGACCGTAACCAGCACACTACGTCACGGGAATCAGTCCAGAAAACGCATCGTGTAATCTTTATTCTGTGTGGCTTGGCGATACTATCGGAAAAGCGTGCTCCAACTACAGCGGCCTGCAACTCGAGACGAGGAATAGAGAGGAACTTCAACGGGGCTACACGGGTCTTTGATCCAATCAGCGCACATTCCGCCTTATCTCCTTCTTGGAATTAGAAGTAGGCAACGGCAGCTATTCCATTTTCACTAGCTCCACACTGTTGGTCGACTCGATGGGCGTCACAGTTCGGTAACAGCGTGGGATAGTAACTTGACGTACATTCGGCAGCGCTTCAATCCATGTCAACCACTTTTCGGTCAACCTCGAGTCGATTTCATCGTCCCAACCGGTTCCGGAACGCCAAATCTCCTGGAGCAGGATTTTCAAATAAATGAGAAAGTTGCCAATGAGTCCCATAGGGTCGTATACAGTCATCAAAGTTCTCAAGACTTCACGTTTTGTAGGCATCCTTGCTCCGGAAAGTAGCTCTGCATCGTGTTTCGGTGATACGTAAACGTATCAGTGAACGTAAACGTATCAGTAGTTGTGTCCCACCACATTCCGAAGACTTTCTCTGTTGACATCTCCGGACAGAAGCTCATGTTTTTCTCCACGGTAGGGTTTTCGTGTAAGTTTTCGATAACATAACTTGAGTTAGAATGCCAGTTTCTTATCTCGAACCCTCCTTGCGCGTGAATCCATCGAACTTCTTCAGCTAACTTCGTCGCATCTTCTTCGGTTTCTACGCTTGCCAACATGTCATCCACGTAGTGCTCGTACTTAACACACTGAACTGCCCTAGTGTATTGTTCCTCAAATCTGTCAGCGTTCCGGTTCTTGACGTAATATGCACTGCTTGGAGAACATGCCGCTCCGAAAGTCATCACTGTTACCACGTACACCTCTGGATCTTCAACTGCAGCTGTATTGGGCCACAATTTCATCTGGCTTCGCTGGTCCTGCTTTTTCATCTTTACTTGAAAGAACATTTCTCGGATGTCTCCCACGACGGCGATGCGAAATTCACGAAACTTGAAGAGGACAGTTAACAGGAATACTAGCTGATCAGGTCCCGTAAGAAGGAACGAGTTTAACGTTGACTTTGGCTGCTGCGTCGAACACGATACGCATCTTACCGGGCTTGTTCGGATTCGTAACAGGAAATATCGGCAAATACCAGTCGTTTGGATGCTTCTCCGCTTTTTCCTGGATCGATAGTCGCCAAATATAACCTCCTCGTACTCGGACATCTTTGCTGACCTCGCCGCTGCTAATTCAGGCTCTCGCTTCAGTCGTTTTTCTAAACAGGCTAGACGCTTCAGAGCCATTCCTTTGCTGTTCGGTAACCTTGGTTGATCGTATCACCACAACAATCCAGTCTCGTAACGGTTTCCAATAAGACGTGTTTCAGTAGACAAAATCTTCAATGCTCTTTCTTCGTCCTTAGAGAGAAGTGACTTCGAAGATCCATAGATTCCCATCGACTCGATTGAGAAGTACTCCTTCAGGGCTTCATGAACATCTTTCTCGCTATCTTTGTTACACGGGCAAATGTGAAAGCTATGGTAACCACTATAGTCTGACTCGTTAACACCAAACTCCGCTGTACAGGGACCATACAATATCCATCCAAGTCATGTCTTGGATGCCATCGGCTCGTTCTCATCTCCCTCAAGGCTTCTTAAAGAACTTCCCAGGCGACAGTTGTTCATCCCTATAAGGATTCGTGGAGAAGCTCCTTCGTAGGACCGTAGGGGTAGCCCATCAAGATAACCGTACTTCGTTACCATTTGCGGAACTGAAACTGACTGCTTCGGTAGAGAAAGGTCCTTGACCGTATGAACCTCCGACAATTCGAACACTTCACTTGCTTCGGTTGTTCCGGAAATCTTCAAAGCTAGCACAACCGACTCCTTTTCTTCCCGACTTTGGCCTCCAGTCCAGTCAAGGCACAATGGATAAGGGGTGCCATTCAAACCAAGTTCTTTCAGTAGACCGTGCTCCATTAAAGTTGCAGATGATCCATCGTCGAGGAACGCAAAGGTATTCACTTGCTTTCCCTTCCCGTAGATTGTCACAGGCACATACCGAAACAGAACTCTCCGAGTAGCCTTTGAATGCGTGTTGCAGCTCTGCGTTGTAGAATTCGAGGGCGAGTTATCGTTGCTAGACTTTGTTGACTCAGAAGCCGCTGGCTTGCTGTAGCGCTTATCGTCATGGAGTAGCTTGTTGTGCTTGAACGTGCAACCGTTTCTTCCGCATGGTTCTTTCACCTTACAAGCACCAAAATGCTTCCGCAGACACTTCCTGTACAAATTCTGCTCTTTGATGATCGTCCAACGAGACCCGATGTCCAATTTAAGGAATTTCCGGTACTGTTCAAGACCACTGCATTCACCTGAACACGCGACGCAACCTTTCGCCTTCAAAACAGTAACCGAACGTTCTTTTTCAGGATTCTCAAAACCTCCACTGGCTTCCGAATGCACGTTAATGAAATTCTCATTCTTTCTTTCACGCTTTTCAATTTTAGGTGGATTAATCGATGGCAACGTTATGGTGCTATTGGTGAGTCGTCGGGCCGAAAGTAAAGCTTCGAAATAATTAGTCCGGAGAGAAGCTTTGATGAAGCTGATTACCGAGAGGACTACTACATGGTGTGGTGCTACGATGTGGTTAGCATGCGTGAGCTCGCTTTCAGCTGCTGAAAACACATTCTAGTGCTGTGGTGTGTGTACGACGGTTTGTTGCCATCAGCTCCTACCACATCTTGTCGCCAACAATCCAAGCTAGACGACTACGGCCGGGGATCGCAATTGGAAAGAGAAGTTTGCTCCAAGAGCTCACCCTACGATATTCAGCTACGCTGCGGTCGATTTCATCGTGTTTTTGAGACAATTTCACGAACGAACCAATCCAAACCTCAATATATTTCTTCTAGTTCCAAAGATATTAAAAGTCGAATATTTTTGTGATTTTTCCGTAGGACCAAAAGTGATTTCTCTGCTGTCCGTAGCCACCCTTACGTACAGCGGAATCAAACTTGGGATCCATAATTGCTTGTTGATCTGTCCATAAGATCCATGATTGTCATTTTTGTCATGTTTGTAATTTGTCAATTTTATCATTTTTGTAAAGTTGTTCAAAGGCAATATGAGCACAAAATTGGAAGATACCAGATCGGAACTGTGCAACGTTCGGGTTGTCCACTTTTCACATTTTCCTGACCGTGAACTTGACGATTGAACAAATCAAAAGGAAAATTATACGTTTTCCTTTTCGATTAAAACGCTTCCATTCCTTTCCCGGTGACAACCAGAGGCCGACTCAATTCTAGATAGAGCACGTGTTATGGTGTGAAAACTACAGCTGATTGATGGAAATTTCTATGAACGTTGAGATATTCGAATTAAATGTGAATCTGAGTGAGAGCTAGGCATCTTACCATTCAGCACGTGGACCGCCACCGTGGCCTGTGCGATGTCGGCGAGGGCGCAGGTGTAGTTTCCGGTATCGTACCGGTTAGCGTTGGCAATGTACAGCCGACTCATCGCTCCACCCGTCAGCAGATCCGTTTTGACGCTTTTGAGGGAAGAAACACAAGTTTGAAGGAAATGTATCAGTTGTTGTTGATCACGTTTTTGCGATGCAGTTGTCTCAATTTTCCAATTACTGAAATACCCCTACAATTATGCAATTCAAAAGAAAACTTAAAAGGGAGTTTTAAGATTTTCACAATTAGGATTCGTTTTAAGGATTTAAATGTAAGTCATAATGACATTCATAAGTTTCAACTGAGCTGAAAAATATCCTAAAGGCTCCCGTCGATTTTCTTACGAGGGGTAATGAAAGCAGCCCAATGATTTTCTTTTTATAACATTCATTTTTTTACCAAACCAGAAAAACTTTTTCTTTCTCCGCTCGCTGCCAAAAGCTTCGCAGTCGGGCAGCAGGTGACAACTTTTCCCTATTTTCGTATTCTGCATTGATGCTTTTTCCTGCTGCCTAATGAGAAGCTAAATTGGCACCATCTCGCCAGCGTCATCGTCGACGTAGTGTTGTAGATAGTGCTTATTTTTAAACGACGGGCTCATCATACAATTGTCCCCGGGGAAGCATGACTAATTTCTGATGAATTTATTTCACAAATCTCGGCGAAATTCTGTCATCCATTTTAAACCTCTCGTTCTTGGTTCATTTCACCTGTGGCAATTGCAGCATCCTTTAGAAACTTTCTGAGTAGGTTTTAGAATTCTTTAAGCTGTGTTAAGCAATTAAAAGGATGGAAATAATATTTTTCCGGTTACAGAATCTCATTGCTAGATTTAAGTATGCAATGATTATGGACAAACTTTTTCTGAGCTTTAAAATATGATTCGTTTTTATTCGATAATAGTCATTTTTAGCACACATATGACAGAGAAAAAAACCCAAAAACAATACATAAAAGACACTGAAATGAAACAAAAATGACAAAAATGACAAAAATGACAAAAATGACAAAAATGACAAAAATGACAAAAATGACAAAAATGACAAAAATGACAAAAATGACAAAAATGACAAAAATGACAAAAATGACAAAAATGACAAAAATGACAAAAATGACAAAAATGACAAAAATGACAAAAATGACAAAAATGACAAAAATGACAAAAATGACAAAAATGACAAAAATGACAAAAATGACAAAAATGACAAAAATGACAAAAATGACAAAAATGACAAAAATGACAAAAATGACAAAAATGACAAAAATGACAAAAATGACAAAAATGACAAAAATGACAAAAATGACAAAAATGACAAAAATGACAAAATGACAAAAATGACAAAAATGACAAAAATGACAAAAATGACAAAAATGACAAAAATGACAAAATGACAAAAATGACAAAAATGACAAAAATGACAAAAATGACAAAAATGACAAAAATGACAAAAATGAAAAATGACAAAATGACAAAAATGACAAAAATGACAAAAATGACAAAAATGACAAAAATGACAAAAATGACAAAAATGACAAAAATGACAAGAATGACAAAAATGACAAAAATGACAAAAATGACAAAAATGACAAAAATGACAAAAATGACAAAAATGACAAAAATGACAAAAATGACAAAAATGACAAAAATGACAAAAATGACAAAAATGACAAAAATGACAAAAATGACAAAAATGACAAAAATGACAAAAATGGCAAAAATGACAAAAATGACAAAAATGACAAAAATGACAAAAATGACAAAAATGACAAAAATGACAAAAATGACAAAAATGACAAAAATGACAAAAATGACAAAAATGACAAAAATGACAAAAATGACAAAAATGACAAAAATGACAAAAATGACAAAAATGACAAAAATGACAAAAATGACAAAAATGACAAAAATGACAAAAATGACAAAAATGACAAAAATGACAAAAATGACAAAAATGACAAAAATGACAAAAATGGCAAAAATGACAAAAATGACAAAAATGACAAAAATGACAAAAATGACAAAAATGACAAAAATGACAAAAATGACAAAAATGACAAAAATGACAAAATTGACAAAAATGACAAAAATGACAAAAATGACAAAAATGACAAAAAATCAAATGCACATAACTATATCAGTAAAAATGAACCAAATTTAAATTTTGGGGAAAATCTAAAGACCTATTATGGGCCCCTGAATAATTTTTTATTCAAAGAAAATTTGTAGGATTCCCATCATCCTTTATCTTTCCCTACTGATTCCTATTAGACCTTCAAATTCCCAACTGTTCTAAAGAAAACTCCGAAAGTGTTTCCTTTTTAAATTTTTAAATCCCTTTCCGAGTGAGCAGATCTGAGTTTGAATTTGCATTTCCGTATTCCCACTTTGACCTACCAATTAAAAGGCTATAATCTCTCCCCCGACAACAGCCAAGTGATAGCCCCCGCAGGGCCTTATTCCAGGCCATGCTCTACACACACTGAGATAGGAAGGTTGATGGCACGGCACATTAGCCTGGTAGTTAAGCTCCCTAGATCCGTCCCAACAACTTTCTTGAATACATATAGGATATCCCACTGCTCGGTTTGTTGGCTTGTTGAATCAGACAGACAGACAGAGAGCCAAAGAGAGCTTAAAATTGATTTAATGAACTTCTATAAATTAATTACCTGATGCCACCTCGGCTGGTGTCATAATTCAGCATTCGGAGGCCGTGTTTCCACGTCACGTAGCTCGTCGGCTGGGGAACCTTGCTGACGATACATTTCAGCTCGATGGTGCTGCCGGCTTTGTAAAATTTATCTACCGTTGCAACACCGCGCTCGTCAACGATCTCGACTTTCGGCACTGCGTGGGGGATGAGAAGAAAAACCGGAAACGGTACGCACGGCTTCTGTTATTACTGTTATTGGTATTATCGTCATCATAATCATCGGCAACATTCAACAAGGTGGGATGATGAAGTGGAAGGAGTGAGTGGAGACAGAAAGCAGTTGTCGGTTGCGGGTTTTCTGGCATTTTTGGGTGGAATAGGTAGGTAACAAGGGATGAGTGTGTGAAAATCTTTATTTAATGATTGCCCAGACCACCCACACGCGTACCGCATCGTATCGCTTGGCTTTGGCTCTGGGGTGATTGAGGCCGCGGGTTTGGCTCTTTTTGGTGGAAGATTTACCGTCTGATAAATAGGGTTGAGCGTTTGTTCAGATAATATTTAATGTTTCAGATTATTTTTAATGACACTTCAACTGATAAGCTTCAGGACTTGGAACTCTGGAATTGCAATCAGATTTTGAATGTAGATATTTGATATCAGTTCAGTTTGAGGTATTATTTTAAAAAGCGTATTTTATTTAAAAAATGCATTATTCTGTTTTATCAATAACTTTTGAAAACAAGGATGGAATTTGATGAAATTTTCAGTGAAGCTACCTGATTATGTAATTGTTAAATATGGGAATTTTGTGACAATCTATTAAGTGGTTTATGAGAAAGCTTCGAATGAAGAAAATCATTGGCCAAAATTTTTGGGCAGTACCATCAAAAATCCAGGGAAGTCCCTGTGTGAAACCCCAAAACAGCTGAAAATTCACTATTCGACCAAAGTGTTTATGGTCAATCGTTTTAGGAGACCTAGAGGATCTAGCAGTGAATTAAAATTTTACTAGAAGTGTAGATGATTGTTTCCATAAAGGCTAGGAATGTGAATGGTTTAATCAAGTGAAATCCAACAATTCCGATTGGAAAAGTGGTAAATACCGTCAATTTTTCTCTCCGGTTCGTTCAGCTGACAAATAAACTGGCCTGACCTTATGTCTTCAAGGTAAAAAAAGCTGCCCACTTGTAAAATAAGCAGAATACGGTGGTCAAATCGTGTGCAAAATAATTGGACTACTAGCAGGCACCTGATTGACTTCCAGCCAGAAACTTTTCGTTAACAAGTCTCGCTTGTATGTTCCGAAAATAAACAAAAAGAATTAATTCATATTTTTTGTGTCTACTGCTTGAGGTGGCTGACGATCTGTGTAAGTTGCAAATCAGTCAGGGTTACATAACGATTGACATATCCATTGTAAGAAAAGTTGTTTTTCCTTTACCAAACGTACTCCAAAGAATTTGAGTTGTTTTTTTTTTTTGAGAGAATCAATTCATCTTCAACCATATTGCAGAGTAAATTATAAGATCAATCTGTTTATGAAATTTACTTTGTAAAATGATTGCCCTTTTAGATTTCTTTTTTTTTGAATTTTTCAAATTAGTCCTGAAAATTTAATTTACATCAATAATTATTTCTTAATTATTTATCTAAATGTCAAGTGGAATCTGAAATTGAAGATATTTTAGCATACTCCGTCGTTCGGGATCATTTTTCATTCGGCAGAAAACAACAAAAATTTATGACTTGACTACACAGAGAAAAGTTGAAGTAGGCTGAAATTCCTATGTTGAAATAAAACACAAACAAATTTTTTTTGCGTGGTCATAGAAATGCAAGTTCAAACATAAACTTTTATAGTTGAAACGCGAACCTACGGTTGTTGGAAAGAATGTTCAAAGTTGCATCAATTTCTCAATGCTTGAACTTTCCTCAAATAGTGGTCCAGTTATACATGTCCTGACTGAAGAATATGAAGCATGTTGAGAATTACTAAATGTTGATTGTAATATGATTCGTTAGCTCTAGTTCATACCTTAAATCAATCATAGGTACTAGTTTTCAGGTGGAGTTTTTTTACAGTTTTCCGGTATTTTGGGTCAAATTTAAGATCAGTAATTAGAACCGATTATCTTCTGTCCAGGCAACATGATTGCTTTTGATTGCTGTCTTGAAGTCATTCGTCTTCCGAGACAAAGTAACAAGCATTTGAATCCTCAGGGACTTCATTCTTCGCTCGGCTGTTGAGCAGTTAAGTCCACTTTTACATTGCTGTCGTTTTCATTGCTTGCAGGAGCCGAAATAGGAAAGAGTTGTTCTTTTCAGAACATTATTTCGTGCTTCAAGTGACATAATTCATCGCGGTTTTCAAACCTGAAACCAAGTTGCGTTCCTTCGCCCGCCCGAGATGGGCAAAGGGAAGAACAGTAAAAGAAAAAAGGGATCCGACCCTGAGTGTGGCAAGCAGTCTTCGGGTCGCGTGTCACTTCAGAGTGAAGGTTCGAGAAGCGACCGCTCATCACGTGGATCGGAGAGCATGGATTCCGCTAGTGAGACCAGTGCATCGGTTTCACACTACACTCCCAGAGTGGTCCAGCCGCGCTCTCCAGTTCCCAAGCCTGCCGGAAACCCAGCTACTCCGATCAAAGTAAAGCTTCCGCCACTGGTGGTGAAAGATGTCCCACTCAACAAGCTGGTCAGCATCTTAGCATCAGTGAACGCCCACGCCGAGTACAAGCTGACGTCGATTGGCATAAAAGTTGTGCTTTATGTCAAAGACGATTTCGTTTGAGTCACGAAGATCCTCAAAAAATGCAATATGGAATTCTTCACCCATGACATCCCTGACGAAAAACCATTCAAAGTGGTTATCCGGAGGCTTCCCAACATCAAACCCGAAGTGATTGCGACCGAAATCACGAATCGATACAAGCTGGTTCCCACTGGAGTTTTCCGCATAACACGGAAAAATGAAAGCACCAGAAAACACCCGGATTGTCTTTTCTGGTCCACTTCCAGAAGGGGACAGTCACGCTCAACGCTTTACAAGCTGTCCGTTCCCTTTTCTCCATCATCGTCCGGTGGGAGCCGTACCGTGGTGGTCATCGTGACGTCACACAGTGCCAACGGTGCCTAGGCTTTGGTCATGACACTCGAAATTGTTACATCACTCCGAGGTGCAGCATCTGTGCCCAAAACCATCCAACATCTACCTGTCCGGTGGCGGAAGCAGCGGTGTTTACATGCGCCAATTGTGGAGGTGCGCACCAAGGTTCGGATCGCGAGGAGTTCAAACAGAACCGAAAACAAGCATCAACCAACCATCAGACCCCCCCCCCCCTGGCTTCCGATGGCAACCAACTCCCTGAAACAACAACTCCGATCTGTTATCTGCAGACGAGCTGATGGAAATCTTCGTCAACATGTCCGGCGCTTTACGCAAGTGTCGCAGCAAACCGGAGCAAATCCAAGTGCTCGGCAAATTCATCATCCAGTATGGCTGCTAACCATAAGTCATCTTAACCTGGAACGCTCGCTCCATCAGAGCGAAAGAAATTGAGCTTGCTGATTTCCTCCGCAAGCACAGCATCGATGTGGGCTTCTTGACGGAAACCCACTTAAAATCAGGCGACAGCTTCTGGTTGTCAGACCACATCATCATCCGACTAGATCGCTCCAGCTCCAGGGGGGGGGGGGGGGGGGGGGGGTGGTTTTGCGATCTTCGTGAGAAACTCGCTAACTTTCAGCTACTCAGTTCAGAGTGACGGTTACTCAGTTGTCGCCAAAACCACAGTCTTGGTTACTCAGAATGCGCGAATAATTCTGAAGCGGTTTTTGGCCGCATTTTCATGCTAGAATAGTTAAAACCTGTATTATTAATCACACTAATGATGGATTTGTTGATTTGATAAATAACAAAAGTAAAAATAATGTCCATACACCTTTATTTAAAAAAAAAATCCACAAACTTGAAGAAATTTTTTTTTCACCCGTCGGATTTCGTCTCTCGGGCCGGGACCCAGTATGCCGTACCAGATTCAGCTTTGGCAAATTTATTTGGACCATCATCATTTCGTCTTAGAACCCTGTAATATAAATAAAATCGGATTAATACCTAGAAATTACCTTTAAAATGAATATTCACCATGTAAATTTTCTAGTTTTGCCGCAGAAAAACAAACCAAGTCTGACCACCTCGCACAAACTGATCAACATTTACTCAGTTGTCGCCTTCAAGCACTCGAGTTCTCTGAGTGCCGAATTTTCTGACATCTGAGTAATTTTTCCGCTGATATCTGAGTTCATTAAGATCAGCCGTCGGCTGCTTCATACATGTGGCGACGTCTGAGTAAAAGATAGGCGGGCTCTGGGTATTTCAAATTTAGAGAGAAGGGTATCCAGTACCTTATTCGACCACACTTCCGCTCTTCTGTGATAAGAGTCTGTGGAAGTGCCAGCATCATCTGGAAACATCCAAGTCATCGCTGTGTACTGTCCCCGGCAGTGTACAGCCAGCAACGACCTTGCGGCCAAATTCAAGCGAGACCTAACATCGACCAACCAATCGAAATGAAACAGAGTCACTGCTGACCAAGTCTGCTCAGTGCTAAAATTTACCAAAAACATGAAAGCACCAGGGTTCGATGGTATCTTCAAGCTTATCCTAAAAAAGCTCAGCAACAAAGTGTATCAATTCCTTAGCATTATCTTCAAGAAATGCCTAGAACTACACTACTTCCCAAGACTCTGAAAAGTAGCCAAAATCATTCCCATCCGCAAACCTGGGAAAGATCCAACATTACCTTCAAATTATAGGGCAATCAGTCTTCTTTCCTCGCTGAGCAAGGTCTTTGAAAAACTGTAACTAAATCGGTTACTAAACTTTGTGGAGGAACAAAATATCATATTATCTGAGCAGTTTGGTTTCAGAAAAGGGCATTCCACCTCTGATCAATTAGTCCGGGTAATGAACAACATCAGAAAGAATAAAACACTATCGAAATCAACAGCAATGGCTTTGTTAGATGTTGAAAAGGCGTTTGACAATGTTTGGCACGATGGACTGTATGTATGTATATGTATGTATTTAAACCCACCAGTGGCTGGTAGATCTTTCGACCCGAGTCGGTACGGGAAGTCTCGATCGCATATTCAAATATTGTTCATGCTTAACTCATCAACAATAATTGCAGCACAACCAAGGGATCCGTTACCACTGGCTTGGGACAGGTTTGACTCATCTTACTCCCTTCCAACTGTTCGTAACAAATAAAGAATCCTGAAAAGGAACATAAGTAGGTAACCTACTCATGATTCTAAATTTGCCAAGATACTCCGGCTGGCTTGAACCCACAATCCATTGTATATTAGTTTCGGATCGTTCGATGCCCTGTCCAACCCCCCACCAATCCCCTTTAATAGAGTTAAGCTATTTTGGTTATTGAAATATAAATATAAGTAATTTGCACATTTTGAATATCTTACCTCGTACCATTTTAAAAGGATATTAGAATTTATTAAATGAAAGAATACTTATCTGTATTCATAAAAGGCCTCAAAAATTTGAACTAATAATTAATAATACTCGGTCCATCTCGATACTTTTTCACAACACAACACAACACGTTGCAATGCAATCCACATTTAAATCGTAGCAAGCCGTAACTCAAGAATACGAAGCGCAGCCAAAAAATAGCAAAACGAAAAATTGGTGGCGTTAAGTTAATCGTTTAGGAAAAACCAATTTCTTCCCCCATCTTGTTAACAATTCTTTCTTTTTTTCATCCAGCACTATTTTTTCCATTTTTGTTACGAAACAACCTGATATTCGCTTTTTCTTGAAATTGGATTGATTCTATCAACCGCACTTTGGAAACACAACACAAATCACCGACTTTTCGACGGTATTGATGAAAGAATCACTTCACAAATTCAATTCAATTATTGAACATTTGCATCATTTTTTGTAACTCTATCAAAAATCACGAAAGGGCAGGAATCCAAGAAACAAATCTTCCCACACGATTTGGAAAGTAAGCCCAGAACCAGTTTGATCACACTTATTCACTTTCCCGAACGTAGCTAGTCGGTGCAATTAATGACTCTACTTCGGCGGAAGTTTCGAAAATTCTGCTAGAGGAGAATTTGTTCGATCGATTTTCGATAGCCTGACAGGATAGACACTTTTCGATTAATTTCTTTTAAAAAAACATAAATTTTCTCTACACAATGATTTTGACACACGCGGAAAATTTACTTCGTCCTATTCCGCCAAAGCCTACTTCGGTTCCACAATGTTTGGCACGATGGACTGATACACAAACTGAGCTCATTAAATTTCCCAACTTATCTTATTAAAATCACCAAGAACTAAGGTCGTTTAGAGTTTCATTGAACAGTTCTCTAACAGACAACATCTCTATACCGGAAGGTGTTCCGCAAGGAAGCTTACTAGGCCCTTTGCTTTACATCATCTATACCTCTGATATTCCACCCCTGGGGAACGGCTGCACGTTATACCTGTTTGCAGATGATACCGCAATTGCAGTTAAAGGAAGGAAACCTCGTGAAATCACCTACTACGATCTCTAAACACCTTTGCTAATTATGCCAGTACGTGGAAAATAAAGATAAACGCCTCGAAGACTCAAGCAATTATGTTCCTCCATAGACAATCCCGTGGACTTAAACCACCACCCACTTGTGATCATGAACGGCACAAGGGTTGATTGGTCCGCCGAAGTCGTCTGTTTGGGAGTGATTTTCGACGAAAAACTTCTCTTCAGATCACACGTCGAAAGAACATTAGTAAAATGTCAATCGCTGATCAGGTGCTTATATCCGCAGATTAATCGAAAGTTCCGTCTATCAGGAGTTAATAAACTGGCCGTTTTCAAGCAAATAATATCACCTGCAGTCTTCTACGCAGCTCCGGTGTGGGGATCGTGTGCTCAAACACATAGAAACAAAATGCAAGTGGTCCAAAACCGAATCCTACGGATGATTCTAGATCGTCCATTCTGTACAAGAATTTCCGACCTCCACAAAGAAGCGGGAGTGCAAAAATTAGACCTAATCATAAATGAAATAAGAAACAAATTTGTAGATAAATGCAATATATCTGAGTATACCTTGATAAACACTTTATATTTTGAAGATTCAATGTAAATAGTAGTTGTAGGTTGTAAATAGTAGTTTAGATTGTAGTTATAAGTAGGTAATTTTTCAATTATTCTAACTTTTCCATTTCACGAAAGTGATAAAAACGACTTAAATCTGGTAGAATCAGGATCATCAAAATAAATACTGAAACTTTTAGCACTAAAGATGAAAAGGCTACCCTGTGTCACTTAAAAACAAATATGTAAACTCGTTACAAAAATCTGAAATAAATGTACATTTTCAAGTCAAGTCAATCCTCAGGGACTTCTATATAGCAGTTTTGAGATTACATATTTGTGAAATGAGAAGTAGGCGTGTGCTTGAACGATGAAGTTTGGGAAATTTTTGCTCCGGTAATTTTTTTTCCCAAAAATTTTGTTTCATTTGTAAGAATGAAGTGAAGAAGTTCAGCTGGAGTTTGTTATAGAAATTCGACGGATCGATGGGATATTTTGGAAGCTTGAAATAAACACTAGCAAGACTGCATTCCATAGATCGCTACAAAATTGAAACTTAAAGTTTGTGATTGTGAAGGATGCAAATCATCATGGAAGTCAATCAGATATTCAAGCTAATATTTTCAAGACAGTGTGAAAGCAAATCTTTGGGTCAATCACCAAATCATCTATACTATCTTATAAAGTCTTAAGTTTAGGCAATTTAGGTATTATCTCTTTCATTGAAAATTGGATTTCGTGCAATGTTTTGCAGTCGCAGTTATCCGTACAAAGGTTGACTGACAAGAGCTTAGCGTGTAAAACTCCGACAGATTTTACACTGATTTGACAGGTCGCACGAATGTACAAGTTCGCACAAATGTCGCAGTCATGAGTGCGCAGTCCAATTTAGTGCGCTGCGATTATAACCAATCCTATTTTCAAGTCCATTTAAGTTTATGTTTCCACGAAAATTTTGCAGACACGTCCCGGTTTGGAAAAATCACTCTGCGGCTCAATCTTTTGTCTATTAGCGTTTTCGTTTATTTTGATGATGATTTTGTTTGTTTATGAAGAAAAGGGGTGCCCCCGTGTTAGTGGAAAATGTGAAAGATTGCCCGTTTTTATCCGGATATTTGACACAACATTTAGGAAAAGTCCGGCCCGGTTGCCTGGATTTCGTTGGAAAAAGATCGGATTTTGCCCGAATTTATTCATTTTATTTGCAAAGTCAAATAAAAAAATCGAATTGAGTTGTGATAATTTTTTGGATTTAGGGTTTAGAATATTGAAATCAAATGCCCGCATTTTGCCGTTTTTTAGATAAAATAGCTTGGTATGCCCGGTCAGGATACAAGGTTGGGAAGTAGGCGTTGCCCACGTCAATATTTTCGCTCCGTAAAATAAGTATTTTTCCAAATGAAAGAAATAGTTTAAATACAATTAATCGAACGTCGAATCCGGCTGATTATAACTGCGAATGTGAATATTGTTCTAATTGTGAAGTGCGCTGTATAAAATGGTAGAATCCCGTGGATATTTCATACACCGGAAAGACGTGAGAAGCGGCAAAACGGTTTCAGAAGTTTCGGTTACAATAGGTTCCAGTATCAAAATATCATCAGCTTTGTTCCTGCCAACTAAAGACGAACGGATCCGAATCAGTGAAAAATGTATCCCCTCGATGACAATTTTTTGTTAAGTCTTCATTAGTATTTACTGTAGTCAACAAATCTAGATTCAGGTTTAAAGTCGAGTTTGTTTCAAGGATAATTTCAAGATCACTTTCCAACCAAGCGAAAATTTCAAAGTATTGTTTACGTTGTAGAATCCAACGAAACCAAAGCTTTTGCACGGAAATGATTTTCCTTTCAATGTAAGTACAAATAGCCAATAGTTACAGGATTCAAATTCATCGACGACTATTAAAATTCGTTCGTCACATGTCCAACCAAGATTGCAAGCAATCAAAGTTAGTTTTGTTGTGGAAAAAAATCGATATTTTCCAATCAATAGCTGGTTGGCTGACCAGGTATTTGAAAATTTGATTTACTCGCGGTATGGAGAAAAAAAATGTTGCCAACATCAAAAGAGCATAGCGCCAACCCCCACACCTATATGGCCTAAATTTGATACAGGTTGAGGTTGAGTGAATGGATGATGGCTGGATGGATGGTTTGAGGGTAGTATTTCGCATGAATATACGTATGATCGGCGAATGTGATGTGCAGTGTTGGGGATTTATGATGCTGTATAGTAGCAACACGGTATGGCCATGCTGCCAGTCACTGTACCATACACTCACTGTACATACAGGAAGAGAGAAGTGGCACCTGCCAGGAAAGCGATAAAAGCCAGCACGCTTCACTTACCGACGACGATCAGATAAACCAGATAAACCAAAGGTGGATGTGAGGAAATCTGGCACTCATAATGCCCCTCGTCTCGTTCGTTTGCGTACTGGATCAAAAGTTGCCAATCATTGGGCGCCTGATACTGAAGCGAGTACCGGGAATCGCTGCTATATGTGTGGCGTCCCACGGTAATCAGATGAATTTCGTCACCTTTTCGTCGTACCCAGGATACCTGATGGATGGATGAAAGCAAACAAGCAAAAAAAAGGTGTATAAATCGAAAGTGTAGAATAAAGGGAAGAAACACGTTCCCCCGAAGGTTAAGTTCATTATGGATGCACGAATGGGCTCCGGTTCAGTTCCCACGGATCGACAGAAATAGAAAAGTGTTCTCCAACCTACCGTTCGCTCTCTTAAATCGTTAACGCGACAATGCAGATACACGTCGTTGCCTAGCTGAGTTGTGACGTTGGCGGTCATATTGATATCGTCGAAAAACGGATACGGGTCGTGCGTCGTGCTCTCTTCCTGTGATTCCTCCTCCCCTCCGAAGTCGTCATCCGGCATGTCCGTGTACGGCGAAGAAATGTCTTGCCAAAAGTTCCGCGCCACTGGTTTGAATGCATTCTCATTAAGTCCGTTTTTGCCAGCTGTGGGTAGAGAAGAGTGGTGGGGGAGAAGAGTAAAAACAAGAGGTAAATATGCGCGCTATTTCCATTGTTTCTGATGAATTTCGTTCACACATTTAAGAGCGGTTGTTTGCAATGTGTTGTGCAGCGGAACGGGATCATTAATAGAGAAGTGGGTACCAGGAAATAAGGATTCAACACAGTTTGTTAGGATTCTACTATTGAAATAGAGCTATCCGACAGGAGAGTATAAATATAAATAGGAATTTCTGGAGAAAGCTGTTTGTAGTCTTATGTGGATCTACGGAATAACAAAAGTTTACATATAAACTTGGAATGAATTTAATAGGGCTTCAGAAAAAAGTGGTCGAATCAACACTTGGTAACTAACCACAACTTAAAATTATCACGTCCGAATGTTTCAAATAAATTTCCTTAGCTAACAAATCGAATCAATAAGATTGCAAGTGAAACAGTTGTTGTTATTTTAATTTCATGCAATTTTTTTTCAAATTTTTCTACTGCGAATATTCATCACCCTGAGCATCCATGAAAGAAAAAATAAGTCTTAAGCATAAGTGGCCAATATTTTTTACGAAAAAAAGACGTATACTAAAGCTTGAATATAGCAGAAAATCTAAAAAAAATCATTATTCCAAAAACAAACAAAAAACTTTCCGGATTCACGCTGTTTATAGCACCTACTTGAAACTGAAAACTACTCTCTGGAGCCACAACTTGATACTAAATAGTTCGTTTCATAAATTGAAAAAGTCATAAATCCATTCTTGTGTAATTATCTTGGGTTACGTAGAAATCACACTTTTATGTTGAATGTCAACTCTCTAGTGCCACGGTAAGAGGTAAAAACTGGCGGACTTCTGAATTAAAAGACGATCACAACGACAGCAGTTAGGGGAAAACTCGTGGAGAACTAGATTGCCACTGCTCATAAACAAAAACACAGTAAGATTGAATGAGAGTCGAAAGAAGTTTGATTTTAGAAGGATCCTTCTTAGGGGGCATCCATAAATTACGTAACGCTCCTAGGGGGGGGGGAGGGAGTAAGCTCCAGCGTTACGAATTGTGACATAGGGGAGGGGGGGAGTTATGCTCATCGTTACGTAACGATTTTTTCCTTTAAAACTTTAGTTTACTTAATCGCAACTAATAGCTTTATTGATGTCATGCAAATTTTGCAAATGATAAGCAAACCAAAATCAGCTTAAAACTTGCAAGTTTCAAAATGGTTGAAGGTGGTTTGTGATCTTTTATTTTTTAAAGATTCTGAGATACGTGTAATATTCGTTGGAAAATCGAATATTAGGTACATTTACCCCCAAAAACTCAATTCAACCTCAGACGGAAATTTTACTATTTTTTCTCAATTGATTTAAAGAATGCAATATTGATTACTCCGACGAACTAAGTGGAGTATATCTTCGAAAATCAGTATTAAAAAACATGAGAATATGGGGAGGGGGGGGGGTGTTAGTATCAGCGTTACGTAATTTTCATAGGGGGGTACGTCTAAGCGTTACGATTTGTGACATGTGGGGGGAGGGGGTCAAAAAAGTGCATTTTTGCGTTACGTAATTTATGGATGCCGCCTTACAGCATTTTCGTATACAATACCTCGATATAAAGCAACCTCTTTTTAAAGCAACCTCGATATAACGTTACCCAATATAAAGCAACTTTTGCCTCTATATTACGTAACTTTTAAAAATGTTTCTAATTTGAATAAGTATGTTTAATTTCAATACTTTTTTGTCATAAAAATATAATAATGTTGTTTATGAGCCATGCGGTAAATTCTCAGAGGCATAAAGAGCGAATAAGCGCAGGGGTTGAAAATGTAACTCCAGTACTTCAGTATTGTGATAGTCGCTTTTGTGCTTTTGAAAATCCAGCCTAGAGCATGTACATATCTCCATTTCAAAACTTATTGACTATATTTGCACCTCCAGATAAGTTGCTTAAGCTGAAGTGAGGTTGGGGCATGTTGTCTTTTATTCAAATAAGTTTTTGTCATTTTTGTAATAATTGTCATTTTTGTAATAATTGTCATTTTTGTAATTTTTGTAATTTTTGTAATTTTTGTAATTTTTGTAATTTTTGTAATTTTTGTAATTTTTGTAATTTTTGTAATTTTTGCCTTTTTTGTAATTTTTGCCTTTTTTGTCATTTTTGTCATTTTTGTCATTTTTTGTCATTTTTGTCATTTTTGTCATTTTTGTCATTTTTGTCATTTTTGTCATTTTTGTCATTTTTGTCATTTTTGTCATTTTTGTCATATTTGTCATTTTTGTCATTTTTGTCATTTTTGTTATTTTTGTCATTTTTGTCATTTTTGTCATTTATGTTATTTTTGTCATTTTTGTCATTTTTGTCATTTTTGTCATTTTTGTCATTTTTGTCATTTTTGTCATTTTTGTCATTTTTGTCATTTTTGTCATTTTTGTCATTTTTGTCATTTTTGTCATTTTTGTCATTTTTGTCATTTTTGTCATTTTTGTCATTTTTGTCATTTTTGTCATTTTTGTCATTTTTGTCATTTTTGTCATTTTTGTCATTTTTGTCATTTTTGTCATTTTTGTCATTTTTGTCATTTTTGTCATTTTTGTCATTTTTGTCATTTTTGTCATTTTTGTCATTTTTGTCATTTTTGTCATTTTTGTCATTTTTGTCATTTTTGTCATTTTTGTCATTTTTGTCATTTTTGTCATTTTTGTCATTTTTGTCATTTTTGTCATTTTTGTCATTTTTGTCATTTTTGTCATTTTTGTCATTTTTGTCATTTTTGTCATTTTTGTCATTTTTGTCATTTTTGTCATTTTTGTCATTTTTGTCATTTTTGTCATTTTTGTCATTTTTGTCATTTTTGTCATTTTTGTCATTTTTGTCATTTTTGTCATTTTTGTCATTTTTGTCATTTTTGTCATTTTTGTCATTTTTGTCATTTTTGTCATTTTTGTCATTTTTGTCATTTTTGTCATTTTTGTCATTTTTGTCATTTTTGTCATTTTTGTCATTTTTGTCATTTTTGTCATTTTTGTCATTTTTGTCATTTTTGTCATTTTTGTCATTTTTGTCATTTTTGTCATTTTTGTCATTTTTGTCATTTTTGTCATTTTTGTCATTTTTGTCATTTTTGTCATTTTTGTCATTTTTGTCATTTTTGTCATTTTTGTCATTTTTGTCATTTTTGTCATTTTTGTCATTTTTGTCATTTTTGTCATTTTTGTCATTTTTGTCATTTTTGTCATTTTTGTCATTTTTGTCATTTTTGTCATTTTTGTCATTTTTGTCATTTTTGTCATTTTTGTCATTTTTGTCATTTTTGTCATTTTTGTCATTTTTGTCATTTTTGTCATTTTTGTCATTTTTGTCATTTTTGTCATTTTTGTCATTTTTGTCATTTTTGTCATTTTTGTCATTTTTGTCATTTTTGTCATTTTTGTCATTTTTGTCATTTTTGTCATTTTTGTCATTTTTGTCATTTTTGTCATTTTTGTCATTTTTGTCATTTTTGTCATTTTTGTCATTTTTGTCATTTTTGTCATTTTTGTCATTTTTGTCATTTTTGTCATTTTTGTCATTTTTGTCATTTTTGTCATTTTTGTCATTTTTGTCATTTTTGTCATTTTTGTCATTTTTGTCATTTTTGTCATTTTTGTCATTTTTGTCATTTTTGTCATTTTTGTCATTTTTGTCATTTTTGTCATTTTTGTCATTTTTGTCATTTTTGTCATTTTTGTCATTTTTGTCATTTTTGTCATTTTTGTCATTTTTGTTATTTTTGTCATTTTGTCATTTTTGTCATTTTTGTCATTTTTGTCATTTTTGTCATTTTTGTCATTTTTGTCATTTTTGTCATTTTTGTCATTTTTGTCATTTTTGTCATTTTTGTCATTTTTGTCATTTTTGTCATTTTTGTCATTTTTGTCATTTTTGTCATTTTTGTCATTTTTGTCATTTTTGTCATTTTTGTCATTTTTGTCATTTTTGTCATTTTTGTAATTTTTGTAATTTTTGTCATTTTTGTCACTTTTGTAACTTTTTGTCATTTTTGTCATTTTCATATTTTGTTCTTTTCATACATTTTTTAATTTTGTTATATGATTTAAATCGCCGTAGTTTTTTATGATTATAATTTTAATAGCATGTGCGGTGGAATGAAAACTAGAGAGAATTTATTTTATAGAAATTTGAAAGAAAGGTGGATAGACAGGCATTAGTGCGCCAATAGGAGAAAGATTGAAAGGTGTTGAAATTTTAGGCTACAGGGACTAGAGGGCATTTTAATGAAAAGCTCCCATGAATTGCTCCCGCCTTTGCTCTACGCTAGCTAACTATACATGAGAAACTCAGAAAGAGAATTCCCATGTATAGCGAGCTCAGTGATTTGAGAGCGTGTTTTTATGCACACTTCAAACGAGCAAAAACGTGACAACCCAAGAATTCGGTATTCACCTTCTTAAACTAAGCGGAGAAAAATTGTCCAGTAATATAGAAATTATAGACGAATATATCGCCAAATTTACAAAAGAAGTCCAAAATAAACATTAACGATCACTACCGATGTTCCAAAGGACCATTTTAATTAGTGTTTCGATATAACGTAACTTCGATATAAAGTAACGAAAAAAAAAAATTTCGTTGCTTTATATCGAGGTATTACTCTACTAACAGAGACAACCTAGTTCTCAACGAATTTCGTTGTAATTGCTATTATTGGATTCATTGGCGGTTGGAACCCGTAAAAGATATCAGTGTTGAGGGTGAGTATGAGGGTTAGTGTAATAACCATATATTTGCATCGTCCCGGGTGACGATTTTGTTTGTTCATTGAGAAAAAGTTTTGCAGTGCTATAAACGAAAACCCAATTAGAATAAGATACTACTCTCTGGAGCCACGATTTCAGTTGTAAATAAGAAAAAAAACTTTATTCTGATACACACATAAGACAACTACAGCTTATTTTGCGTATTGAAAGTCTAGTAGATAGAAAAAGAATGAAAAATTTCTTGTTATCAAATTTGTGCAAAGTTCTTGTATGAAAGAATCTTTTGTAAGTATAAATTCAAACATCTGAATAAGATAACAGAAAAAGATTAAGAACTCAACTTTGGATCTCAAAGTTTTCTTTTCAAATCTTTATGCAAAATATAGACTCAGATTTTTAAATTAAACTTTTAAAACAAATTTATGTATGTACATATCCTCCTCTTGAGAGATATCTTAACCTAATATTGATACTTATGTAAAACTTTTCAGTCAGTTTGTTAAAGTTACTAAGACTACATTTTTTTAATAGTAATTTTTCCATGTGAGAGATCTTCAATTCAAATTTTAATCAGGAGCATTTCACCACCTATTTGCTATCCGTGTCCGAATAATTATCTCATGCAGATACATAAATGTTTTTGGATATGGTTACCCAAAAAAAAAAAAAAAGAAGGGCACTGTAACAAAACAATGACACCGTCCGCGCGTCGGTTCGCAAAAAAGAAAACAAACAAACAAACGAACCAACCACCTACCTTGTATTGATCCAAGGACGACGACGATGGCGACATGCTCTAACGAAACGAGGGTCAGTATAATCCGGAACGCTGAATGCTTCATAGCAGCATTTTATGATGACCACCGCACCGCGTTGAGCCTGGCTTTTGTTGTTTTGCCCGATTCGGCGGTTATTGTCCCTGTTCCGTTGCGTTGTTGCCTCTGTGTTCGCTGTTGTGGGTGATGGCGACGGCGATGGGTGTGAATTTGCTTGTTGTTGCTATTGTTTTTACGGCAGCGTTCGATGATGGTTTTGCTGGACATCGAATTATGCTCATTTTGATAAAGTATCGTAAATACATCACATCCTGCACGTAATCGAAATAAACAAACGGTGAATATTTAATTCTTTCGTCCCTACCGGATTGTTTGGAAAATAGCATCCGAAATCGGATTATATTTATCGAGGTCGAATGCTGTTGGCTCTCAGATATGTTAATCAGTACACTACAATAACAAAAACAACAAAAAAACAGCTGAAATTATCAGGTAACATAATCACGAATTGTAATACGAATTAGATGGTTGTTGTTGTTGCATAAATTGGTTTGGTTATTTTGATACGAGCAGGTATTGCTGTTTTTTACAAACGTTGATTTGCTCCAAATTTATCTTATTATTATCGTCTTCTAAGAGTAGGCGTTGACAGGATGACATCGCACGTTTGCTTCATTGTGCCAAAAAAAGGTTAAAAATATTTTTCTATTTATGGAATCATTGAAAATATGTAGGTAAGTGCTTAAGTCGATAGCCAGATGATGCTAGCACTAGTGGTGGTGAAATCTGTGTGAAAAAATGTTTCTACTTAGTCCAAGTGATTTCCTAGTCCCAGCTCTGGTATCAGTATCATTGATCTGTAAATACTGTCCAGAAAATATCATTGAAAAATGTTCCAGAAAAATCTCATGTGGAAAAACATTCCGGTGGCCAGGCGGTAATCGCCAGGTCCACTGCAGTGGTGGCATTAGTTCAATATCCATTTCGGTACTGGGTCCAATATCCATTTCGGTTAATATTAATCTTAAGTTGTCCACGTTTATTCAGTCTGTAAGATGGTGGACCTTAAAAAAACCTTAAAAAAAGAAAAAAAAATAATGGAAGAACTTGCGAGCAGCAGACGTCTGTTAGGCTACTAAATTGTAGGCTAACGAACAATAGTGAATTGTTTTTGCGCAATTAGGAAGAATTTGTAGACTTTCAGTTGAATCTCGCTGCTAAACGCTAGCCTCACTTTTTTCTCTCGCTTGCTATGATCAATCCGTTTGTTGACCAGACCGATGAACGATTTTATGCTCGAAACCACTTAGTAGAAAGTCGAGGGATCGAAAGAACAAAAAAAAAAAATCGTTTTTGGAGACACTCTTTTTGGTATAGTGCCGGCGTCATTATCTTATTTGTAACGAAAACATTCGTTTTTTAATGCTGCTAATTTTTTGTCGGCAAAAACAAATTTAAATTTGGCTGGAACATCTCCCCAAGCCGTAGCCAAGTAAATTTCTTGTCCTAGGATTCCTTCCCGGAGTCTAATTCTCCTTACGGTAATATGGGCAGCACCGAATTTTCTGGCCAAATCACGTTCCGACAGATTGGAATTCCTCTTAATAGTCTTCAAAATCTTACCCTGCAGTTTCCGGGCGGTAGTTCCACTCCGACGATTGGCTTCAGGCTTCCGAATCATCGTCGATGTTTCCTTATACTGGGCAATTTCTGGGCAATTTCAGCTGCTGGCGCTAGCTGCGGACCATAATGGATTTTCCAAATAACTGTGCAAGATTTTTCCCTTCTTTCGACTTTCATGTCGATTTGCGGAATGTCAAAAGTACATACGTGAAGCCGACAAAATTGCCGACACGTGGACGCCAAGAACTTCCAAATCAGTCCACCAGGAGCGCCACAATATGAGCAAAAGTACCCAGAAAAGGGTAGGTAGGCCCAAGAAACTGACAACGGCACATTTACCGAGCATTTGCACGTTCTTTTTACTTTCAAATAATTCTGAGCTACCTAGCTTGGACAATTTAAGGGAGGGAAATGATACACTTTCTTCAGTCGATAACCCACTGAGGATGCTAGCAAGTAGCTAGTGAAATACTAGTATTTGGGTCTTTCAAATACTGTAGCTGAATTCAAAGGAATCTTCGACTACTTTGAAATCATAGTTTCATTCAGCTAAGAGGTTCTTCAAACTTTTGATTAACGCGTGTTAAATAAAAAATGAGAATGTTTTCAATACCTTTCAGTAACTCAAATAAAGAGCGTAAAATTTTCTTTCTCCAAGAAAATTGCTCTTTGGGCTCCCTAGAAACAGTAGGCGTGTTTAGTTTTGCTAGTTTGAATTTAGTCAAAGCAAAGATGGCGTCGAAACAGCACATGCTCCGCGAACGCATTGTACGGTTCTACGAAACGCATTTCCAGCAAGGAAAAAAGTTCACGGTGGCACATTTTAAGGAAGAAAATGTACCTGTCAGTACGGTATATCGTATCCTGGGTTCCCTGAACGTAGAGCGGAAGGTCGGAAGTGGTCGTCCGGTGACGATAATGACGAAGCAGAGGAAGACATCGTTAAAGAAGCTGTTTGACAACAAGGACGCATCCAGCCTGCGTGACGCCGGTCGGAAATATGGCTGCTCCCACGTATTGATCCATCGTACCCTCAAGATGGAAGGAATCGTCTGCAGGAAGAAGACGAGGTCGCTGGAGTACACGGAGGAGCAGATTGAGACGGTTAAATCACAGTGTCGGTGGATGACCAAAAAATACCGCGGGACGTCATTAGTTCTGGTTGGCTGGCGTACCTTGAGGAGAAAAAGATACCGTTCGTGCCGAAAGATCGTAACCCAACAAACTTGCCCCAGTGCCGCCCAATAGAGGATTTCTTTGGCTCACTCAATGCCCTAGTGTATAAAAACAATTAGAGGGCCAAGGATACGAAGCAACTGACTACAAGAATCCGGAATTGTATCCGGAAAATTGACGTAAGTGCCGTACAACGTTCTTGTGAGAGCATCGCGACAAAGTTGCGTCGAACATCAGACCACGGCCCTTACTCAAACATTTACTGACATTTTTTTTGAAGAAAATACATTATGTTATTAATAAAAAATACTGAAATGGTTAAAAAAAAAATTAACAATTTTTTTATATGTGATTGAAAAAATTCTCATTTTTTATTTAACACCCGTTATTAGGGAGCAAAAGTTGGTTCCAATTCTAAATGAATAAAGATTTAGATAGCAATCATAGCGCATAAACATTAAGGTCGATGCATCTTCATTAGACGCTTTTCAAAAAACGACTTAACAGATCATCATCAAATTTTGCACATGTAGCTGTTCTTTCTTGAAGCTTCATCAATTTCCATCCATGGTTCCAAAGTTATTTGAAGAAGGAGTGTTGCATTTTTTTGAGTACAGTCCTAAAATTTAATAATTTCATAAAATGGCGAATGAGATAAAGTCCTGCCGTTCTACGCAAGAATGTCCCATGCGACTTATGGGTAGTTTTACATTTTTGTTGGAAACTGCTTATTATACCTAGTGTTTTCTTTCGAATTCAAGCACAAACGATGCCTATACTTTTTTCTGAACTTATACGAAATTTTCGTCTAGAGGTGGTTGTCTCTATGTTTGTACGCAAGAATGTCCCACTGCGAAAAACTCTTCAGAAACCTCTCGACTGTAATAGAATTCCTCAAAAAAAAACGCTTAAATGGCACATTGTACTGTAGAAAGACGTGGAATTTGGAAGCTATAAGAGAAAAATGCTGATGAAAAAGGGACGAAACTGAGATTTTCCGGTATCAACCATACGAGAGAAATACAAAACGCGTACGTGGTTTATGAAGTTTTAGAATGGAGGATTGCAGATTGAAGATAAAGATAGTCAACAAAAACTTCTAGGAAATCCGAACAGAAACTGAGAGCTAAGTATTTTTATTTGGTTTTTTTTTAAATGAAGCTACATTATTTGAATAACCCAAAAAGTTCCTTCATCAACATGATTATCAGATTTTATTTGAAATGTTTGAAAAAACTGGGTTTCAAAGATATTTCTTAGAAAAAATATCAAACTTCGGCCAGGTTGTCCTGTCAGAACCGAACTCGTTTCTATAGGCCGACGATGGAACATCCGGAAATCGGCGTAGAATATAGTTCACCCACCGATAAAAAGTTGTGAGTCTAAGTGAAAAAAGTTTTGTTAATAATGTGAAAATTGAAAATCAAAATCGCGTATTAAAAATTATGTTTGTTGTTTGTGTATTTCATTCGAAATCCGGTATCCTCCCTGAAATACTAGAGGAAAATTAATAAATTTTGAAGGTTCGAATTCTGCAAGGCCATTTCACCGGTTTTTGCTCAGATTTTAGTAAAATATTCCGGCAACTCTTTTTTTCCTTGTTAGCTAAAGCTTTAGCAGAAAAAAATAATTGCAAATTGATTGCTAAATTATTAGCTGGTAAAATTTGAGCATATTCTTTACATTTTCTTTAAAGTCTGATAAAAGTATCTTCAATCTAAAGGATCGGTTATGAAAACACTTTAGTGTATCAGGAACAAGAATAAGGAAAACAAGAAAATATGCACATTTTTACTTCACTTTTAAACTTTTTATTACTATACCTCAAAGATAGAAATAAGAGTTTCCTTCCTCCTGATCTATAACCTCCCGCTTACTAAGACAACCCCTTTTCTGAGATTGATCCAAAAAAGTATCTTACTAACAATTCGTCCTTCATTCCTCATTAACTATTAGGACGTGGCCGGCGCTGTTATTGATGCAGAGCATAAGTTTTGTGCATTGAGAATGAATTGCTAATCAAAACTGCATTCTTTGCATGGGTTTGATTCCCATCTCGGTTCTGCGGGTGTTAAATGTTAATCTTAAGTTTTCCGCGTCATTTATACAGTCTGAAAAGCCCAAATCGGCTAAGACGGTGTATGTCTTTTTATAGCAAAAAAATTGTATTTATCTTTTCATCTCACTACTGTAAAGAGGAACGTGTTTCAAACCTTCTTAAAAAAATTCTTCGTATCGTTTTACCTACATGATTTTTTTTCCCTTTTTTGATAATAAGTTCCGCTTAACACTCTTCCATGGTAAATTGGGTTCCATTTTCTCGATCAGTTCTCAAGTTATGCAAAAAATTGTATGGGGGTCTCCTCGCTTTCTATATCCTGATTGGAAGTGAGAGGGATCCAAACAATCATCGAAACATTTCTCGTACTCAAAAACCCTACCATGCCCAATTTTATTCCATTCGCTTAACCAGATCTCGAGTAAATTAATAATTGAACAGTTACCTGTAGGAGTTTAAATATTATTTAAATTAAATCAATTAAAACAAATTTCTTCCATTTTAATTTGCTTTCAAATAAACCACATTTAGATACGTATTTATATTGAAAGAATATCCTGTTATGTGTTACTGTGTGTTAAACACTCATTTCATTATATAAAACCGTAACTTTGTTCCGATTTTCAATATCAATTGAGCTAGTTTCATTAGTCCAAGCACTGGAAGGAACCATAAATGGAAAATATCTACCTTGAGCAGCAGTTCATTTGCTTATTGGATTTGACCGTTTTTTCCTATTTATCTCGTTTCAGCTGCAGTGTTAATGAAGCAATTTTAAATAAGCGCACTGATAAATCTATTGATAACCCCTCGTCTCTGCAGTCCGTTTATATTTCTCTGAACAAATTGAATTTAACCATAATTATGCAAATTGAAAACTCCACGCGCTACTGCTTCCAATGAATGGACGTGGTATTTATTATTCAAAAGCTAGAGTACCTAGGTTCTACCTATTTTGCAACAGACACCAATCGCGTTATCGAAAACGGAAATCGAGCATTTTCAGCAGATTAACACAGTTCTGAGAAAAAGGGCTCAACTTGATTTCGTTTGTCGTTCGCAGGATTTCGTTTGGAGCCATGTTCAAGGCTGTCAGAGAAACGTGTATTTGTTTGAAAACGTTCAAAACATTTAAACGAATCAGATTTCAGTCTATCTTGTCTTGAAATTACGCTTTTGTGAGTAAATAGCATAAGCTTCAATCGTTTCCTTTCTTACTTACTAAATCAGTCTCACAGAGCGTTGCGGCGCGCACCCCGGTTTATTGTTTCGGAATGGCCCCATAAAGCCAGCGCTGGGGACACAAACGCTTTCATTCAAACTGACATAAACTATCACGATTAATGGCGATAAAAATGATGCAAACGTAAAGTTGGGGCCATTTCAAGTGAGCGAAGCTCGCCATGCAATGAATGGAAGGAGTGATGGGTGGAAAATATGCTTCTAGATTATGTGCCACAATTATCCTCACTGAGGACTGTTGCCGGGGGTATTGCGAAGCTATTGGGAATAACATTTTCTTAAATATATTCATTCAAAGTAATAATAGATTTCAAGAAGATGAGGACCATCCATGGTAGATAAACAACTGTTTATCTTTTGTATTATAAATTCAGTACAACTAACAGCGGCATATTGAGCCAGCTTACCCCGAAGGTAGATAATGTTATCCAAGTGGATATGAATCTACAAAGTTTATTTTATTACTGATTCAAAGGTCTGATGAGCAGACAATAAACAAAAATGTACAATTTGCAGATTTAAATTGTTTTTTAGTTATTCTTTATTGATGTTTAGTTGAAAGTTTGTCCTGAGGAGTAGGCGATGACCTTCGAGAATCGCAAGCGTTTGTTTTTCGAGCTCCGTAATTTTTTTTTAATAAATAAATTTTTTTTTAAATATGTTTTAAAACATACATTTGAGTTTGTTTTCGGGCGCGTTTCTTTTGGTTGATAGGGAAGATAACAACATCGGTGACCAATACATTTTATGATAGTGATATTGTTATAAGTGAAACGAGTTATCCCCCCTGCGTGAGTGAGCTATTAAATGAGTCATTTTCGCTGGTGAATTGCCCCCAAATCTGTTGCTGTTTTCTAGGAAAACTCCGCCAATAGTTTGGCCAGAAAGAAAATGACTCAATAATAAAATGTCCCCAACGAATGTGTACTTCCCGGGATTGATATGAAAACAGTGCTGAGAATTAAAATTGTGACACTTGGAAAATTATTTTGAATTGACCCGCTGATAGAGAGCAGAGAAAGGAGCCTAGAGAAGGTATTTACTTTAACGCGATTCATGACAGATTCTATTTGATAATGGAAGATTGAAGCTGGTATGTACGATGATGAAATAACAGTGTGTTTCGCTCACAGGGGAAGTCAAGGGTTCAAGTATAGAAACAGTATATGTGGACATTTGCTTGTTCAGATAACAATATTCATTAAACCAAAATTTGTGACGGTTTGCAAATAGTTGTTTTCCTTTTCTGTGCATGCAGTTTTCTAAATATCGTCTGAATCACGGCTTACTGTGACCTGGAAGATTACTAAATTTGCTACACAAAGATAAGTATCCGTGAGAATCTCTATTGTATTGATGGTGTAGTAAATTTAAATAACGATCAATGATATAAATAACTACCTATTAAATAGCTTAACTCCATCATGGGGATTAGTGGGGGGAATGGGCAGAACATCAAACGTTCGGAAGACTGATAAATAATGAATTGTGGGTTCAACCCAGCCAAAGTATCTCGTCAAATTTGGAATCATGAGTAGGTTACTTAGGTATCTTTTCAGAATTATTTAATTGTTTTGAACAGTTGGAAAGGAATAAGATGAGTCAAACGAGCAACTAAAATTTTGGAATTTTCCGAGGGCCCAAAACTCAAACATAAACGAGCTCAGGGAAAAATGTCTATGTGTTAGCTTTTTTTCTTCTTTTTTCGCCAGCATTTTTCGTTTTGGTAGGCTGTGGCTGAGTGAGGAGGACAGGTTTTTTCTGTCATCGAAAAATTAAAGAAAAATTCAAATCCCGGAAAATTGACTGAACTAACAAATCAAGTAACGGAAACGGATCTCCCGGAAAGCAAACAATCTCCCCATGTCCAGATTGAAGTAGCTGTTTTGCCGAACCGCGGACTCCTTTACATCTATAGATCCTATAGGATTGACAATTTGGTGAGCCCGTTCCTTTATTTTTCTCTATTTATACTTTCTATTTATACTTAAGTTAGTTTTGCAGTGTAAATCCACTTGAGTAAAATTTCTGTTTTAAAAATTTTGATTTCCGTTCGTGTTCAAAAATTGAAATACCTGCTGATATGAGTTTTTTTTGGCAAAAACTTAACGTAAGATTTGTAAACGTTTGAGTACATGTCATAAACATGAGGCCGCTTTAAAACACGATAGCTGTTATTTATTTTAATTATCGCTTTGCTTTCAATGCAAGGTTTTGCCTATAACAAATGATAGTTTATTTCTAGGTTCAATGTAGGTTCAAACACTAGAAATCTTTTGTAATTTTTGTGGATTACTTCAAATGTGTCATACGGTAGCAACCTCGAATGTTTGTTTTATTATTCTCAAATGAACGATAATCACAATTTTGGTGTTGTTTGTAACCAGGTTTTGCTAGGATTTTTTTTCGTAGATAATCTTCGAATGGTGTTTCAGGAAAGCTTCGAATTGTTTAAATCGCATCTGAAAACTGTAAAAGTAGAGGTATGATGGTATCCTATTTATCTCTTTTATCTTGGCGTATCTAAATTTTAATTCAACTAGTAGATAGTTGAAGTAAATAAACTGGGTTGTTATTGAATACAACCGTTTTCTCGTGTTTTAAAGTTACATGAAAAATATACGATTTTTATACAAAAAATGTCGAAAATTTCATTTTTCTTTAAAGTGCTTCAAAATGTTGAAAATAATAGTGATGAATTCTAATATTCAAACGATGCGTTTAAATCCAATCTTTTCTTAGTTAATATGTTAGAAGTGGTTTATAGCTAAATTAGTTTATAGTTGGCGTTTTACACAAACAATAGGAGTACAGGAGAATATTTGGTTTATTTTTTAAGATCACAACACAGTCAAAAGTGTCTCCAGATCATATCCTTTTGCCCACTCTCCTTAACAAAATTATTTGCTAGGATGCAGAGGTGACCTCGGTCCTAAAGCGCAAAGTTATACCTTTCATCCGTTTCTCTATTTTTCCCAACTATCTTTTGACTACTAGGACGTGGCCGGCGCCGTTATTGACGATCAAAGAGAGCATCAGTTTTGTACAATGAGAATGAGCTACTAATCCCATTCTTTTGACCTTTGTACAAAATTGATGGCCTCGGTCAATCACGGAGTAGCAACCATTGGCAATGTGGAACTTGTTCTACTGAGCCACGCCTGCGACTATGGAGTTCGAAATGCATTAAAGTGATTTTAATAGTAAAGTTGTTGAAAGCCGTATAAAAATATGATTTGTTTTAATTAACAAAATAAAAACTTCATATGAAGCATTTTCAAATTTCATAGTTTAAGGTGGATGTGAGTAGTCAACCATGCTATGCTATGCTATGCTAAGCTTTTCGCCAGCATTTTTCGTTTTGTTTATGTTTGCCCAGTTTTGCTCAAAATGCCGTCGAAATAAGAAGCGTTTCGCGAGCGCGTTGTACAGTTCTACGAACTGCACAAAAATCTCGATAAAAAGTACATAGTACAACATTTTAAAAGTGAAAATGTGGCGGCTTCCACTGTTTACCATATCCTAAAACCCCCAACAACTACTCGCCAGCAAGGTAGTGGCTGAAGGGTACCATCCCAAGTAACACAGATTATGCCAACTAGCATTAGGAAGTTTTATTATGGTTTAATTATGGCATTTTTTTGTTTATAACGGTTTTATTATGGTCATGCAGAATGCTTATATTTTTTTTTCGACCATATGTTTTCAGATGGTTTTGAAAACGCTAATAAAACTTTTATTAAACATACTGTTTTAGTTATTTTGAAAGAGTTATGAATGCTCTTTTTAAACTATAATAAAACACAAACTTAGAAGTTTGCTCCAAGCTTTCTTTTGCATGTTCTACACAGAAAAAAAATCTGAATCCTAAACAGCACTGAAATAGAAAACCTTTATTATTACATGACGTGGAACGCGATTTATTAATGTAAATTTACAGAATAAAAAAAGTTGAATCCTTAACAGCACTGAATTCTAATGACACGAACATAACTTGACACGGAACACGATTATTTGATGTAAATCTACATCACATATGATGTAAATAAAAAGAAGCATCACATATGACGGAATTTTCAATTCGAATTCACGTCTCAAATATTTTACATGTCTTTCATATTTTACAGGTCTGTTGAAGTTTATAGACGTGTAATATTCAACTTGCACTGAAAATTCCATTATATGTGATGCTTTTTTTTCGTTACATCATATGTGATGTAATATTACAACATTTTCGGGTCACACAAAATTCTTAACAGCACTGAATTAGAAATTTCTTAAAATTACACGACATGGAATTTTATAGGACATTGAATTTGAATTTAATTAATATTACAATACACTGAACGCGATGATGTCATGTAAAAATACAAACTGTCGAAAACAGGCAGACACAAATGTCAACAAAGTGTTGCGTCAAGTCGTGCCCAACAATATTTTATTGAAGAAGGTTTTCCGCGATTAAGTTAATCAATCTTGCTGGTTCCTGGAGATCTTCGAGAGGCAGGAATAGGAAAAGGACCATACAGAAAAATGTAAACAAACTGTTAGGTCAAGTCGTGCACCAAAGTATTTTGTCTAAGCCTTTTCCTCGCGCGTGAGTAAGCTTTTCGGTTTTGATGGTTCCCGGAGATCTTTGAGCAGCAGGGATGCGGTTCTGGAAGTTGCTGCATGATACCCAAATTTGGATCCGGTACTTAGGGGAAGAAAATAATTGTGTGAATGTGGCTCCTAATTAAATAAAATTGTGAGATGAAAAAATTTTGCCGCTTGATAAAATAAATTATATTTATAATAAAAAGATTTTATTTTCATTAACAGCTGAGAAAATTCCATTATTTAATCATAATAACAATAAATAAAACAAAACAAATTCCAATTGGAATGTTTTTCTTTTAAGATTCAGTGGTTTTATAATTTACATCTTTTTTATTTTACACGTTGCAAAATTTTACATCATTTTTCATTTTACATGTTGCAGAATTTTACTGGCGTGTAATTTCCAACAAGCACTGAAAATTCCGTCATATATGATGCTTCTTTTTATTTACATCACATGTGATGTGATTTTACAGATTTTTTTCGTTGTGTGTATAATAGCACTCAGTGCCTGATTATTAAACCGCCATAAAACTTAGTGACAGTTCTCGATCAAGATGTCAGAACAGGACACGCTCAGATTAGATAGCACATATTTGAATTGGAACTCCCATTTTTACATATTTTTGGTAAGTTATGCGTGTTGGTCTTAAGTTAAAATTAAAAAAATACATCTTTGAAAACTTGAAATCACCGAAAGTGGTATGAATATCTTTACAATATGAGTATTGAGTGAAAGGGCCCAAATAGTAGGAAAAAAATGTGCGTGACGCCATCATTAATTCAAGATGGCGGTTTCCGCTTTTATTTTCAAAGCTGTAAATTACTGAAAATATCGTGAAACCTTCACAATATGGTTATTAGGTGGAAGTAATAAACGAGTAGAAGTCAAATTTCGTTGCCCGTCGCCATCTTAAATCCAAGATGGTGGCTACCACTCAAATTGAAAATACTGTAAATGACTGAAAATCGCAGAAATCCTATATTATAGGGGTATAAGTTGAAAGAAATCAACCGGTAGAAGTTGAATTTCGCTATCTGACGCCATCTTGAAATCCAAGATGGCGGCTTCCGCTAAACTTTAAAATGTAGTGAATGACTTAAAATGACATGAAACCCAAATTGGAAGTGGGTGAAAGGGCTTAACGAGTAGAAGTCGAATATTGCTATCTTACGCCATCTTGAAATCCAAGATGGCAGCTTTCTATATACTTTAAAAATGCTCTAAATCATTGAATATCGCATGAAACCTCCAAAATATGGGTATTTGTCAATTGGGATAAGCTAAAAAAAGTTTATTTTTGCATTCCGACGCTATTTTGAAATCCAGGATGATGGCTTCAGCTGACCTTAAAAATACTGTAAATGAATGAAAATAGCATGAAATATATTGTATTTAGCACCCAATATAGGCTAAATAATAGAAGTCAAATATCTCTTTTCGCGTTTCTCTGAAAATCTGTAAGTGACTGAAAATCCCACAAAAACCGCCACAATACAGACCCGTTCGTTTTTGGCAACATCGAATTTGGCACATGTGCCTAAATCAGACGGTTAACAGAAACAACATAACCTTATAGTTTTCGCTAGAATAAGACCAATACAATTTAGACATAATAGCATGATAGGAATAATAGAATTACATAAATGGCAAAAAAAATCAAAAACTATACACAAAACAAGAAAAGTTCTAAATGCATTAGACACATAATGAAAAAATAATAAAAGTGATTTAAAATGATCTAAATTGTCTTTAAATAGTAATTTTAATGTAGTATTACATAAAAAAAAGTTGTGTTCAAGCGATTTTCATTGATTAACAGCATTTTAAATTCAGTGGAAGCTGCCATCTTGGATTCCAAGATGGCGTCGGAAAGAAAAAAATCGACATCTTCTAGCTTAGCCTTTTCATTCAATACCCGTATAGTGGTGGTTTGATGCGACTTTTCGTCAGCATTAAGCATTAAAAGTTGAGCGGATGCCGCCATCTTAGATTTCAAGATGGCGTCTGATAGCGAAATTAAACTTCTACTCGTTTAGCCCTTTCACCCGATACCCATTTTGTTGGGGTTTCATGCGATTTCAAGTCATTTACACCATTTTAAAGTTCAGCGGAAGCCGCCATCTTGGATTTCAAGATGGCGTCAGACAACGAAATTTGACTTCAACTTATGATTTATTCCACGGGTCATTCAAAACCAATCCCTTTTCATTCAAAAAGTCTGTCCTCATTTACTGTACTAATGATTAACAACTCAGAAATGAGGAAATCAACCTTAGCGTGTAATTGGTTGCCTTGCGAGAGAAACGTCAAATCGTAGCTTTTTTTGGGGTCATCATTAAACCATAATAAAACTATGAATTGACTCACGCCATGTTGGTTGCAAAATCGAAGGGCACAAAATGACGCCATGTTGATGGATTCACAATGCGAGCATTGGAAAATATTTTTTCAGGCCTTTTTTTCATCAATTCCATCATGATTGACCATCAGATTTGACGAGGCGCATTTATTTTAAGATACTATTTCATATACATTTTACCTAAAATCTTGACTGGCAGTAGAAAAGACGCTCATTATATGGTTAAAACATTGGTTTTTTAGCTATTAATTTTACCAGACCATATCTGCTGAATAATGCAATCATCATTCATCAACCATTATGGTTGCTGGAAAAAATAAAAAAAAACTCCGAAAACTCCGAAAACTCACAGAATCGAAAAAAACAAAAATTTCTAACATATTTAATAATAGCTTTTTAAAAGCTTTGGTGACCAGCATTGATGACCAACAATGATATGTCTTGATGACGTTTCTAGGGTAGGGCCAAATAGCCTGATTTTGGCTTTATTAGAGTCCAGGTGATGTTATATGCTTTAGCATTTTATGAAGATTAATGCGATAGTCCAAACGAAACTTTGCTGACCATAATAAAGCTAAAATTGTTACTTGGGATATTACAGGCGCACCTTATAGTACACATATATAGATCAGCAAATATGTTACCTTGTCATAGATAGAAGAAGAGAAAAGGTAGATAAAAAGAGGAGGAGGAAAGGGAAGAAGAACGGGGAGTCTTAGTTTGGTACGTGGACAGGAAAGACGCGAATAAACCACTGTGCAATATATCAAGGTGCGAAAGTGGAAATTGCATCCGACCGAAACCCCACGAAGTCCTTACAGTGGCAAAAAAGGTAGTGGCAGACCAGCGAAAATTATAGACGCAAAAGGACTTTGTTCTCCTTCTCGTGCCTTCAACAACAAGGATTTACTGAGCCAACGGGTAGCTGCCTAAAAGTTCAATTGTTCTCACCAGTACATTGGCAAAACATTGTTAAAAGTTGGAATTTAGTGCCAAAAGTAGACAAGAGCCCCAGAGTACACTGAGTATCAGATTTCGATTCTTAAATCCCAATGCCGGATGATAAAAAATTAGCCTGGAAAATGCTCTATTTTGGACGACGAAAGTTATTTACCTCTTTCGAAGATGCACATCCTCGAGAACGATCGATACTATCCCAAGGATAGTTCTACCACAGACTAATACAGGCCCCGTTCGTTTTTGGCAACACGCCCGTAAATTTTATGTTGCCAAAATCGAATGTTGCCAAAATCGAACGGTTATTTTTGTCACTTTTTTATTTTCGATTTTTATTTCAAATTAGGCAAAATTATTGTAAAACCTTATATTAGCATAAATTTTTTTCCATTTTACTCAATTATATTAATTTTATTCAATAAAACATGGAAAAATTCATGTTTTTACTGTTTAAATCTATTATAATTGAGCCGAATTGAAAAAAAAACATGCTAATATTACGTTTTACATTAATTTTGATTAACTTGAAATGAAAATATAATATAAAAAAGAGACAAAAAGATGTTTGCAGGTAATTTTTATGCCGTTTCTACACAAACACCATGTAGATGGACAATACGTGTTTTGGCCGGATAAAGCGTCATCGCATTATGCCAAAAAAAAACAATCCTTCCTAAATACCCAATCGATTAAATTTGTACCCAACCCGAAATTGATTGGTATTCACAAAGTTGACACAATTCACGTTGAAATGAGGGCCGTACAACGTTCCTGTTCCCACATCTAACGGAAGCTTCGGCGAACAGCCGATTATGGACCGTTTTCAACTGTTCACACACATGACACAACTGCTTCCTACTTTATAAACTTCACCTTGGTTTCAACCTAGTATTGTCGTAGAACTATTTATTAATGGCGGTAGGTTTTGAGCTATTCCACTGCAGCTGCCAGTTGAACATCGAGTCCTTCTTGGTAAGTTCTAGCACGTTGTCCTTGTTATTTGAACCTTCAAGATCCGTTGTTAAACTAATAATGATCTTTAGTTGACATAAGATAAACAGTATAGGAAAACCTGACTACTTAGATACTACATTCCCTTTCCTTTTCCATTCTTCCATTTTCAATTATTTCAGTGTACTTCACCTGATCTATCATTTTGATGAGTCGAGGCCATTTCCACTAGACTTGGTGTGGGTTCCACAGCGAAATTGTTGCTTGGTCTTTTATAGGATTGGACTCAGATATTGCCGATCTTCCGCCAATTGCAATTTGCTGGAATCTCCAGCTCTTTTTCAAGGCAATCTTAATCCGAGCCCACCGCTGACCATCTCCAGTATAAACCAATTTTTGTCTTCTCAACGATTCGAGGCCTGACCTCTGTTCTAACAACTTGAGTTTCGTCGAGCGTCAACCGAGAGTCAATTATTCTGGATTCGTGTTTTTTTACAGCACACGTTACGACTCAGATGATTTCCGACAAAGACGTTATTCAATCTCGATTCAAATGGTGTCAATAACCACTCTTATATAACGCACACGTCGGAGCCTCGAGAACCACTTCGTAGGAGGTCTAGTCTTAACTTTGTAGTCCTTCACCCGATGGACAAATTTAGATACCATTCCTCCCACATTTCGAACGTCGCCAGGCTGTGTCTGAGGCACATCCGGGTTCCGTAGCTTTACAGTTATACTTAACCCACTACGTACTTAATTGGCACGAGCATGATGGAAATGAATTTTTGTTACCATTGTTTTTTGACCGCTACAAAAAATCTTGATATTCTTCATAATATTCTTCTGAGGTGTTGGTTGAACAATTCCGATGACTTCCGGAAACGTTCAGATTTAGATTTTTATTCTCGTCACCAATTTGAAGCATCTTGAACCTTCAAGATCCCTGGGTTAACTAATAATGATCTTTAGTTGACACAAGATAGATAGTATTGGAAAACCTAACTACTTAGATACTACAATTGTTGTCGTAGCAATAGACTTATTCCTTTACAAAGCCAGGGCTTGTTATATAGCTCAGTTGGCCAATCAGTTGCCTCCTAAGCCGACGTCCACGAGTTCGAGCTCAAGAGTAAACATCGAACACAGTTGTACCAGATAAGGATAAGGAAACGGCTCCGGTATGGCCCTTGAAGGATTTCGTTGAAAAGTTTTGTTGTAATTTTGAATGTTTACAACCAACTCCTCAGGAGTGTTGGTAAAATAAAAAAATCCTTCAACCACAATGTTTCGTTAACTTCGTACTGAATTCCAAGCTTCATGTTATTGAGTTTCCAACAGTATCGGTACAATTGAACTGCAATTAAGAACTGACAAACAAACATCTCAGAGCTCTTTGTGCGAAGACATCGACTGACGACGGCCTCCGGTCGTTGGCGCAATCATTTTCCAGCATCGATATGCAATAACCCGACATAATGGGTTAAATTTCCGGAGGACAAGGTAATGAAAAAAGCTTCCATCCGACAAAGGACGGGACGCACGATTAGTCAGACAATTGCCATTTTCCAGGGCCTTTTGTAGGCCGGTCGCATCTCGATGGTGCTTGTTTGATCTCGGACATGATGGAGTCCTTCTTTTCATCTTTTACCCTTCGTTTGAGGCAGCAGCGAGACCCGAAAGCAAAGATTGCAATAAAGATAACTTCCCGTCTGGCCTATACTAAGTTTTTCCCCCTAAATATACTTAGCACCGTCTGAGGGGTTGATTAGGAATTTTTTCTCTTCTGCTCTCTAATTCAAGGGCTACTGCGATTCCGATAACAGAGCGTCTGAGCTTGTGTGAGTAAGAAATGCGACAAATTAGACCCCATTTCGATAAGTAATGTGCATGAGAACCATCAAATTACCTGTAATTTATCAAATTTGCTACCTGGCTGGCACCAATCTTCTGTCGTAAATTTCCGAAAAGCTAACCTGTCTCAACACGCACTCTGTGAACGGGCACGCTTTTGGTTTACAAATATTTTCGACTCCCGACACCTCATCCCAATCCGACTGTGAGCGTGAGAAAGAAGGACGAAGTAGGTAGAAAAAAGGACGGAAGACTATTATCGCTTCAAATATAACTTTCAACGCTTTCACGCATTATCTTTTTTATTTTCTCCTTGATTTATTTTCATTATTTCCCCGGCTCTAAGTTGGGGAGCCTCGAAGCGGGGGGAGAAAAATGTTTTTATCTGAGCCGTACACGTGGGATGCAGACGGAACCGTTTAGCTGCTGTTTTACCTACCTTCCGACAAATAAAAAGGACACCAGCAGCAGTAGCAATGGCGCGAAGAGCGATTTCCCAATAAATAAAATTTTATATTGCTCTTCCATTTTGACATCGGAATTCTGTCAAGCTGCTGGTGGCGGTGTGAGAAATCGGATGGAAAAACAAGCAGGGAAGTTCATGGAAAATTGATTTCGAGGTTTTGGGGATTTTTTTTTTCCTTTGCATGGCTCATCGGTCAGATATAATAACCGCAAAGTGTACGGACAGAGTTTTGAATTGAATTTGCGTATTTGCTCATGGGTAAGGTGGTGCGAAGTTTTGTGGTTGCTTGTAACAAATTTATGTAATATCAGAACTTTTTTATTACCGCGATTGAGTTGAAAGATTTTTTCACGAAACCTTTTAAAATTACGCATTGCACAACTTTTTAGAATAACAATTATTAAGATGATTTTGGAGACTTTTGGAGGACTTCGTCAGCAATCGCCTATGCTTAGTGTTACGTCTTAAAGTTACTTTTATTGGACTGATGTGTATGATGACTAACATTGAACAACAACATTTTCACTCCATGTGCTCGATGTCAAAGTCATTGATTGCCTCGATAAACTTTACGTTTTCATGATTGCTTCGATGTATCATTTCTCCACCGCTAAAATGTTCAGTACCGTTCGAGCTTGGATGGTAGCCGCAGGAGACGTTTCGGTCGTCCTGGAACCTCTTCCGGAACTTTGGGTTTACCTTCATCCGACTTGAGCGATTCATCGTCTGTTGGGAGAGATGCTTCATCGGCTTGAGGTACAGGTCGTGGAGGCTGCGGAATTTAAAGACCAAATCCATCCAGGAAAATTGATAACGGAGATACTGTTTTGGATTCCACCTCTTCGGACGGACGTGTGCAGAGCTGATTGGCATGGGACCCGATGAGACGTTGGGATTCTTGAAGCTGAACGTTGTAAATCACAATGCCAATCCGCTCGATGACCACCCCGGCTTCCCAGGACCAAGAGTACTTGTGGTGTACTTCGCGTAAACTGTGTCACAGGGCTTGAACTTTTTGGAGATGGCACCATGTTTTTGGTTGAATGTTCTGTTTGGCGGTTCATCACGGAGCTGGGCTTCACTAGAGTTGGCTTCGAAGGAAGTAGAAGTGATGACGTTTGAAGAGCATCCTCGAGAGTTTCTCCCCTCAATCGAATCAACTTCTGGCTTATATTGCTTTCCGGTGAAAATGTTGCGACTTGATTGCAGATTGATTTAAACGGAATAGATCATAGATCGAAAAGGTCTAATCCATTTAATGCCGATCAGGTTCAAACCGGAAACCGACGTCACGAAACACCTTGCCTGCTTGATTTGGCCGTTGACTGTTACATCGCAGTTGAATTCGACAAGTTGGGTCAGCGGTTGGCCAGATGCATTTGTGGCTTGACTAGAAGAAGGCTTCATGGTAGGCTTGCTGATTTGTTCCCACACTTTCGCGGAATTGATTGAAATATCACTGGCAGAATCTATCTGGAGTGACACTAACTGTCCGTTGACAAAGAATTGAAGCAAATTTCCTGCGGCTTGCACGATCTTCAACTTGATTGTTGATGAACATCCCTCTGGTTTCGGCCCTGGAAGGCTTCTTCCTTCTGGAACGCTTCTTGCCATTGGTGTGGATTGTACTTGAGATATTGGCGTTGCTCTTGTGGTTACAAGAACAGTAACAAGCAAAGATGATTGTTGAATGGGCACTTTTTCACGAAGTGCGTTAGACCGCACTGCCAGCACCGTGACTTGGGAAGTTTCGGAGAATTTTTATGGGACGCTCTTGATGCGCTTTTCATGTACCTGACGGTATGAACGGATGGTTTGAATCTAGATTGATGTTCATTCATTGACGTGTCTTCCTGTAGATTAGCAAGGCGTTGGAACTTGTCAATAAGCTATTGAAGAGTGGCTGGTGCTTTGTTTGTTTCGTTCTCCATTTTGGTCAGCAACCTGGCTCGTACATCAGCATGTTTCGCCGATTTCAGACCGCTGACGAATACCAAACACTTGATCCATATCGTTTTTGATTATCTGGAGACACTGGAAACGCTTTCGGAACTAGGAAACTTGGCTGCCGAAATTTGTCTTCAAGGTAGATACCGTTTTTCGGAAACAGATATCCTTAGGAAGTGCAGACAGAAAGAATATAGTTGAGGTAGCAGCTGTGGGATAAAGTGTCCAACTTGTGGAGCAGCAATCGGACATTCGCTGCATCGTCAAACTGTCGTGAATCGTTTTCGAATAGATCTTGATACCAGGAAAACCACCGCTGGAACGTCAATCCGTTTTCTTGATCGTAAACGGATTCGGAAATGTTTGACGAAAGGGATTCCAGGATTTGTTCCGGATTCTGTTGCTGAGGATGCTGCTGGTTCGCCAGAGGTTCAAGCAACCGGAGGATTGCCAGTTGTAAGTCAGCTAGGCCTTGGCTGGAACTGGCTGCTTGGCGTTGACTGGAATCGGTTCGACCGTGGTTGGATTCTTCTCCCATTTCGACAGACTATCTTGATAGATTCGTTTGAATCCTCGTTCCCAAAAATGATACGTCTTAAAGTTACTTTTATTTGACTGATGTGTATGAAGACTAACATTGAACAACAACATTTTCACTCCATGTGCTTGATGTCAAAGTCATGGATTGCCTCGATAAACTTTACGTTTTCATGATTGCTTGGATGTATCGCTTAGATTCAAGAAAACATGAACGTAGTGTACAAACTCAGGAACAAAACAATTTTAGAAAAAAAAGTATAACCTTTCCTTGTTTGCATCTCTTGTTTGCATCTCTTGTTTACTGTTTAAGTATGTAGCTGTTGCTTCATTGAATCACTGATGTTTAAATGTGTCACTATTTGAAGTTTATTTGGAGTGCACTTTTTGTCAGGTTAATTTTAAGGGAGTTTTTCCCCTCTGCGCTACACTGAACTTTTTCGATATAGGATTTAAAGGTTGGAATTTGTTATTTGAAATACAAATAACTATTTAAAAAAAATTAAAATAACACAATATTGATTTCATTGGAATCACACAAAAAATTGTCGTAATCTTTAATAACACTATTTTATGGTAATAAAAAAAAATCCGTTTAACCATATAACTTTATCACAAAGGAAACAACATTGCCCCAAGCTACCCAAACAAGGATTACTCTTCAGCTCAAGGCCATCAGTGGCTTGCGTAAGTTCGCAGCATCGCAGCAATCCTTGCCAAGTTTCGGTGGCAAGTTAGTGGCAATTGAAGGTTGAATTTATAGCCTAAAACGACGGAACACACGCGGAAAAATATTTGAAACTTGCTCTATAGCCTTGAATTTTAACTCTTCGGTGTGCCTCAAATGAAGCAATCAATTCAATAGGAAACACATCATGGCAAATCGTACTTCCAAAGAAGATTAAAAAATAACTGTTTTGGGAAGCGTTGAAAAAAGGCGTAGTTCGACATTTGAACTCGCAACACGTGTCGAATGTACTACAGTTGCCAGCACAGAAAAAAATAAATAAAAAAAACCAGTTCATTAATTCTTTTTTCGTCATAGGCCGATTTATTGTTGGTAAAAACATTCCTTTCACATGATTCATGAACTTATTTTCTGAATAAATTCCGAAATATGTATTCTAATCAAGAAGAAGTGATTACTGAGAGGAACATTCTTAAATAAAACGAAGACTTGCCTTTGATCAATATCAATTTCATAAAATTAGTAAATTTTCACTTTGCTTGATAAAAAAATAAAACAGTTGTGTAGAATTCTTGGTAATCGCCCAAACAGGACCGTACGCATGGGTTGAAATTTTCCACTATTGATTGAATTTATTTACTTCCAAACATCACCTAGCTAGACGAATGGGTTTCAAATATTTAGTTACTAATGTTTTTCCTGTCAAACCTTCGCCATATGTCAACGTCACATTAACCTTTCTCCGTCGTCGTCTGTGTGTGAATTAAAAGTTTCTCCCAGCAAGCAGCAGCGTAACCTTTGGGACCGATGGGAGAACTAACTAAAATCCATGTCAGTATCACTGTTTCGAAATGCCAGGCCAGGGCTAGGGCCAGGGGTGAGTGTTTTGTACCTTTTTTGTCAGGTTTTTTGTTCTCGTATTTGGTCCACACTTTGTGCTAACAAACGGGTGTCATGTTTTCTAATCCTCAATGCAAACGAATCGGGGGGAAAATGGTAATACCGATCACTCTCATGGGGAACAGATGTCAGAGTGGAATTTTTGATGTTAAAATATTAAAACCACTTGTACACCATTCCAGACCAAACCAAAATCAACGGATTTTTTTTTCATTCACAAAAACTAAAAGAAGCTTGAATTCAAACATAAAATGAAAAGCACACTTTCTTTGATCTTAAAATCTTTAACTCATCTTCACTCGAGCTGTACGAATTCCGCAGAACACAGCGCAAGTGAATCTGCTGAATAATTAATGTCGTGTAATCAATCCCAGATTGGATGAATGAATTATTTCGGTAATTTGAATCCTTCGAGTAGCGTTAATGGTCTCATAAACCAACCACCACTCAACACCGCCATCACTCTAACCTAACGGAATGCTGGCCTGGGAGTATCTTCCAAGGTCAAAGCACCGCAAAATTTTAGAGTGGCGAAGGTATGTCAATGTCATTCGCTATCATTATGTATTGTTTCAAAACAGATATCGAATGAGAAAATGTTATATTTTAATCCAACCCCAATACCATAAAAATCTGTTTTTGAAACATCAATTCACTACACCAGAACAATGAGTTGGAATAATAAACTCAATTCTAAACCATTTTTGTTATAAATGTAGCATCTCCGAAATTAACGCGTGGTCAACAGGTACCGTCTGACGATAAATACCTACTATTGTCGTCGTTTGATTTCGCTTCTTTGAGCACACTACCCGCTGCACAACGTGGTGCGTCATGTCTCATTACAAATGTCCTACAATTGAGCTGCGGAAACTAAAAATCCCAGGGGGCGTTCGAAGTCTAGAAGAAATGACGTTGACTAGCCCGCAGATTGAATGCTTTATCTTAAAATAAGTTTCACCGTTTCAGATCTTTTGCCAAAAAGTCTGGGTTCATTGACGAGTTAAAGACAATAAATGACGACGGCATGACGATGTACTTAATTTCAAACGACGAAAAAATGTATTATTTTATTAATAGGTTTCAGCTTATCTCACTACGAACCCTGTTTCGTATGCAACTGTCAAAGTGTAAAGTTGAATAGGGGTCTTGAAAATGTATACCTACCCGGATTAAAAAAACGGACAAAAATCTGTCGGAATTTGGTCCGTCCAACCCGTGAATCGGTTCGGAAACAGACCAGGAAACGAACAAAATTCGGACCCATTCAGTACCCTGGTAACGCCCTCCTGACGACGATAAGCGAGTGAGTTATCAAGACGACCGGGTTGTTTCCAGACCAAAATCGGTCAGTATTCCGACCAAATCTATCAGTTTTCAGACCAACATCGGACAAAAAATTGTCTGGATTTGTTGATTTGTCTGTAATGTAAATGTCCTTCTTTTGCCCGACTGCATTTCTAGAAGCGAGTAGGCCTTGGTCGAGTGCGGTCATGTTTGTTGTTTCTACGTTCAATTTTGTCGTTTATCTGTCTTTTTTAAAAGAAGTTTTGCCTTTTGATAAAAATTTATGAATGTGTTTAAATGTCAGCATAAAATTTGTAGGTGGTTGGTGTTGAGAAATGATGAAATGATGGATCTTCAACTGATGATCACACTTCCGTTCCATCATGCTTCGGTAAGCCCGTTCTTGTTTACTCATGATTTTTTCGTGAAAAATATTATTTCGTCAATGACTTATTATTACATTTTTTCACTTGTTTGATCTTTTTTCGTCTGGATGCGTTTTCGTTAAAAGTTTCGAGCTGATTAATTTTCAAGAAAATATTGCAAAAAACAGTGGACGATTTGTATGAACGTTTCCCTTTTCCTAGCCATTGGCTCTGAATTCAATATTTACTATAAATCCATACTCCTTTAAAACTCCTCTAAGCCGTTTATTTATTTATTTATTTATTTATTTATTACAAATCAACGGAACACATATTGGCCCAAATGATGACTTAAAATTAATGTAAAAAGAGCACTAAGTCTAATTACAGGGTTCTCAATACACTTAAAACTTTACTACGAAAAACATCTCTCGAAACATCGAAGTCGAAGTGCTCGGTTGAATGTTTTCATTACACCGATGATAGCGCTATTAACTCCATAATTGTTCAAACGAATGGGAATATACAATCGCAGATCTTGGTTTCTAAGTCCACGGGGTCGCACACTTAGAGGAATGGCTTCTAGGAGTTGGGGCAGTCAATTCGCGATGTCTAGAGATCAGCGACGAAGGAAGCTCGTGTTGCGTTTCTGCGGGCTTGAAGAGTGTCTATGTCTATGAGACGGCATCGATGTTCATGGCTAGGCAAGCGAAACGGGTCTTGCCAAAGCAGGTGTCTAAGGGTGAATCGCAAGAAGCGCCGCTGTATAGCCTCGATCCCTTCGACCCAATTCTGGTAGTAGAGACACCAAACAGCTGATGCATATTCAAGGATAGAGCGAACAATACTGCAATACAAACTCTTCAGGCAATACACATCCTTGAAGTCCTTGGACACTCGAAATAAGAATCCAAGACTTCTCGAGGCTTTGTCTACAACGTAGTTTGTGTGTGTCCTGAATTCCAGCTTCCGGTCTAGAATTACACCCAGTTCATTGATGTGCTCTACGCGTGCGATTGGCTCATCTCCGAGGAAGTACTCAGCGGAAAAAGGCTGCCGCTTTCTTGAAAAGCTGATGACTGCACATTTACTGCGATTCAAAGGCAGGCAGTTTATATCACACCAGTGTGCGAAGAGGTTAAATTGATTTTGTAGGAAATCAATATCGTTTTGGCCATTGATGTTGTAAAATAATTTTAGGTCATCAGCATAGCATAGCTTTGGGCCAGCGCTGATTTGGTCTAGTGGATAGGCTGGCGCGAGTCTGGTAACCAAGGCGTACTGGGTTCGATTCCCGGTATCGGCAAGAAAAACTTTTGGGTTCGAATCCCATAAGTTGCCGACAAGTAAGATGTGTTTCATTGTATAAATAATTATATATTTCAGAGGGAATGCATCTGGGGTAGCCACACAGACATATGCTGGACCTTGCTACCGATGGGGGAACCATACACATACATACATACATTAGCATAGCATAGCTTTGGGCCGTCGATGAGTGAGAGCGCATCGTTGAAGTAGATTAAGAAGATAATCGGCCCTAAATAGCTTCCCTGAGGCACACCAGAAGAAGCAGAGAATTGTCTGGAGAAGGAGTCCTCCGTGCGAACTGTTTATTTACGTCCTGGTAGGTAGCTCCGGAACCAGTCAAGAAGAGTTCCACAGAAACCCAGGCGTTCGAGCTTTCCAATATCGTGGTTGACTTTGTCGAATGCCGCAGACAAATCGGTGTAAATAGCGTCGGTTTGAGACTTCGCAGTAAAACTTTCATGCACGTAAGAAGTAAACGTCAGAAGGTTAGTTGTCGTGGAGCGCTTGGGCAAGAATCCGTGTTGATCGTCGGAAAAAATATTCCTACAGGACAAGAAAATCGGATCCAAGACCACCAGTTCGAATAGTTTGGCTACTGCGCATAATGCCGAGATTCCCCGGTAGTTGTTGACATCTCTCCTGTTACCTTTTTTATACACCGGAAACATGTAAGCCTCCTTCCATAGTGAGGGTAAGATGGCTCTGTCAAGCGAAGCTTAGAAAATAAGCCTAACAGGAGTCAGCAAAACAGGCATGAAACGTTTAATAAAAGTAGCAGGTATTCCGTCCGGACCCGTAGAGAACAAATTTTTGAGCTTAGCTGCTGCTTTTGAGATGACTGCATCCTCAACCACAATGTTGTTTATAGAGAAGCCCAGTGGCGCAACTTTCCAGACTGCACTTTCCAGATGTTCAGGGAATGTCGATGCTGTATTATAGATAGACGAGAATTTTTCGGCAAAGAGATCACAGATTCCACGATCAGAGTTCACCGTATTGTCATCCAGAAACATTTGGTTTGGCAGACCAGGATCGTTCCGCTGACTTTTAACATGTTTCCAGAACAATTTTGGTCTGGACTTGAGATCACGCTGAACTCGAGCTAGATAGTTTTGGTGACAACGTTTGCTAACTTTTTTGTGAACAGAATTTAGTCTACGATAAATGTCCTTAGTATAGGAGGATCTTGATTTGTTAAAATTTCTAAGGGCACATCTCTTTGCCGTCTTTAGTCGTCGTAGTTCAGTCGTGAACCAAGGAGTCCGTATATTCTTTTCAGTAGTGTGTTTTGGTATGTGACGATCGATAACGTAACTCAAGATATGCGAGAAGGTTTTGGCTGCAGCGTTGGGATTAGATTAGTCGAGCTCAGATTCCCAATCGATGGAAACCAGGGTACGAGAAATCTCGTCAAAGTCGGCGTTCTTGAAGTCAAGATAGAAGGGTACTAACTTTGCGTCAGGAGCAAGTCTAGTGACATCGAGCGAAACCAATAAAGCAGGATGATGGTGTACCGATTTAACGTACGGAGTGGGGACCAAAACAACGGACGGTACACGAGTCCCATCGCTGGCAAAGCAGAGATCCAACATACGACCGTTTTCGTTTGTCTCGCTGTTAATCTGCCGCAAAGTCGCTGTACTCAGGGAGTCTAGTATGACGTTCGATAGGGTTGAAAAAGTTGAGCGTACTGGATCCGGATAGAGAAAGTTACTATGGTTGGAGCACCGCTTCAAACCGGGCAAATTGAAGTCACCAATCACTAGAATGTCATCTTCGGGTGCACAGAGAGAGCTAACTTTAGATAAGTAGCGCGAAAAAGACTCACCTAGGGCAACATCTCTCGTGCGGTCAGGAGGCAGATACAGTACGCAGGCATAAAGTTTACGGTCACCAAGATCAATGCGAATCAATACAATTCCAGATCACTCCAGGAACTGTCTTCGATGAGCAACGCTGGAAAATCTGACTCAACGGCAATCAGCACTCCGCCACCTCCAAATATCTGGCTCGAAAGAGTACGGTACAGCCATGTTTCCGTGAAGGCGACAATGTCGTAACAGCAACATGAGCTTGCGAGCAGATAGTCCGCTAGACACGAGTTCATACCTCCGTCGTTCTGGTAGTACAAGGTTATTGAGTCATAAGTTTCCGAAGCAGAGCTGAACACTGGAAAAGAGAGTACCATCAGGTGGAGGAAACCGGTCGGGAGTGCCATACTTGCCTGAGTCCACAGGCTGGAGAACCCCTGCGCCACAGACGAACTCAGGGCCGGGACGACTGAAGACGCTGGCAGGAAACAGCGCGACTGAGTCGAAGGACAAAGGGGTCTCCGTTAGACCTGATACGTTGCGTCCCGGTACTGAAGGCCTTGTACAAGTTGCTAAAAGAGCGTGCCCAAGATAGTGGGCGTAGCACGGTGATAGGCTCGCAGTGCACTGGAAAGGGAGAGTCCATCACGAGGAGGAGGGCCAACATAAAATGGATTCGTTTCTTTTTACGATCGTTGTAGTTTCCAATTACCTATTTCCTTAATAATCGATGAGAGTTGTTTATGGAGTACAAATGTTGGAATTAAGAATGATAGACAAAAATTAACTCATTTATTAAAAAATGTATTTAAATATATTTTCAACTATTTCCATTGTAATTTTGTTGATATTATTGTGTTCTAGATACATAGATGTAAAATTATGTCATGCCAAATCAAGTTCTATTGAGCCTTAAAAATTTTGCTTAGCCATCATACTTTTTTTTTTTTTGTTTCGATTATAGTCGTTTTACCATCTTTATGGCATTCGCGACTTTATCAACGTTACAGTTGGCGGATCGTTATTGAGAAACTATCCGGTACAACTGTGTTCGATGTTTACTCTTGGGCTCGAACTCGTGGACATCGGCTCAGGAGACAACAGACTTGCCAACTGAGCTATATCACAAGCCCGCGTTAGCCATCATACTGATATTTATTAAAAGCTTTGTAATTTTGCTTATAGTTCATCACAACATTTGATTATAATTGGAAACCATTGATGAAACTTCTCTGATATATAAGGCATAAAATTTTTTTTTTTAAGTTGATAATGAATGTTTATAATTCGAAAAAGTATACCTAGCTAGGGGAAAAACCAGTTGACAGGATTTAAAAATATTCCAAATATCAGGAGATTTTTTTTTTCTAAACTTTGTTTAGCCATTTATTTCTGCGAACCTTTGCATTCCATCTTGACACATAGTAGAAGTTTCACTAGGAAACTTTCAGGAGCTCAGGAGCATAAATTTTATCGTGGTCACATCGCTTACCAAGGTGAATTCCATGCCACATTACCCTCACCCCCAAACATTCAGCGTGAGATTTGTAGAGGGATGGCGTACAGCCTTATCGACTACACGGCCTTGGCCGGCGTCGTTATTGGTTCATATTGAAAAGCGGGATTCTCAAAACTGTACAGCGACATTGTGTTGCTTGTTTCCAGCAATCTTTCAATTGGTGCATTGTTCAATATTGATTATCTCGGACCAATCACGGAGTGCAACCATTATGCCATTGGCCAGGAGGGGCCGTATGTGGACCGTAGTTGATAACAAGCTCAAGCTCAAGCACTGTTTGTTAATTTTCGTTGAAAAATTATCAAAAACAGTTGCGGTCCGGAAACGGACAAAATCCGAATAAAAATCTGACGGTTTTTAAGTGACAAGCTTTCGTTTGACAGTAATCGGTATGTTTGGGAGACTCGCTCCGATCCGGGTAACTACTACCAAAGGCGCTGATCCTCCGACGCATAGGGCCGAAATAAAAGATCTCCAGCTTTGCGTATTTCAAGCGGTATCCAGTCGGCCGGAAATGTTGCTGTACCCCAAATATCAGCAAAATGACGATGCAACATTTGTGTTGACAAGACAGGGTTGGCTTTCAGCATTTCAGGAAGAATGCAATCGATCCTAAGGCGCTTTGTTGGATTTCATGTCTTTGATTTCCGCTTCTATTTCAGCCAGCGAGGGCGCTCCCGAGTCGACGTCATTAATGCGACTTACTGTTGGCGCTTCGAGCTGCGATTTTGTTAGTCATCGCTTTTTCTGACTTTGTCCAGGCTCTCTTGTCTCATCCACAAGCACGTTTAACTACCTTTTCCACCTCCGCATATCGTAGGCGGACGGCTGCTTTGGCTGACCCGGTACATGCTTGCTAAATTCCGACTTTTGTCTTTCCCCGATCATCGGCCATCCTCCAGGTTTCATCCGACATCCATTCACTTCTTCTTCGACAAACTTTACCGAGAGTACCATGACTCGGCATTTCACACCACTGTTTTTCGACTGCTGCGGCTGTCGGCAGTCCCGAGGCTCGGGATTCAAGCTGTTCAACGTATGCATTTTTTCACCTCTGGATTCTCTAGTTCGCGGACGTCGTATCGACATCCGACTTTCTCCTCATGCCGTTGGACACGCGCAGCTCTTCGTATCTCACCAAGAACGAGCTAGATTGGAATCCAGAAGGACATCGAAGGAGAGGCAGACCTAGTAGCTCATGGCGGCGAAGCCGCCGAAATCCAAACTGTCGCCGAGAAGCTTGATTGGAACCAAGTGAAGACGCTGGATCCGTATCGTCAACAGTGAAAGTTTTTTTTTCGACGCGGGATGTTAAGTACGGTAGATGTACTTGGCCCCATACAAACTTTTTCTTGTCTCGTCAAGTTCTTTCGAACCGTATATTACACGTCCGTGTAAACCAGAAAAACAAATTGTCCATTCTCTTTTGTCATCGTTCTTAGCAAGTAGAGTTTGATTGATAATTTCTCTTTTATTTTTCTTTGCTGGTACATCAGATCACTAATGAACATTCTCAGCGTTCAAAGTAATAAGCTGTTTGCGTCATGATGTGGGACAAATAAATGTTGCGTGTAAGGGGAATTCAGATGAAAAATAATAAGTTAATATAAATAAACGCATTTGTCATTTTCTTGATTTTCCGACGAAATAGCCGAAGAAATGTATCAATTGTATCTGCGTTATCATCACTAAAACCTTGAGACTTTTTATAATTGAGTTAATGTTAAAATAATTGATTATTTATCAATAATGGTTGATTCATGAATATTCTCAAAAAGCGGCACGTTCATGTGTTTTAATAAGTATTGCAATGGATAACGTTTTGTATCCCATCTAATATATTCTTCCAAGGAGAATCGTATTGACCCACATATTCCGGCAGCTTCCGAAACCGAACACTTCTTATGTCCAGATCATCCATACAGCTTCCAATGTGAAAAACAAAAACATTCAAACGAATACAAAACATAACAAACGTTCTTTTTTATTGCATTTGACAATAAAATCAAATCCCGGTGCTGGAATCCACCGAAGTGGAAATCAACTCGCCCCAATAAGCCCGAAGGTGCTTGTTGGTGGCTCCAGAGATATATTCCAATTTTTATTGTATGAATTCGATTTTTGTTGTCGATTTCCTTTTAAACCCTTCCACTGTTCGGGATATTTTGAAATTGATTTGATAAGATGTTACTACCGATTGTGTTCATAAAGTTCGAAAACAAACCCAAAGCCACAATTTCCAAGCTGGTTATGGTTCTTCCCACTTTTCTCATTCATTTTCAATCAAGAGGACTTCCGACGATTAGAATATCTCACACCTTGACTAATCGCAATTAATTATTCATGGACCAAAACATGAGGGGGGGTTGGCTGACCCAGATTCTGGCCCTGGAAACCCGGACACACAGACTGGAACGTTGTACTCGGGTGGTCTTCTCCTCATTCCGAACCACAAGCACAAATTGTGAATAGCTAAGTGTTTTTGCTGCTTCAACTGCTTCAACCGAACGAACGAAAGACTGGATGCTTGCTGGGTGCTTTTGTTTCGTTTGGTTTCATTCGATTGTTTCGGAATTCCTCACATTCTATGTACATCCCGGGTAACTAACTACTGAATGAGGATTGAAGATGGGTTGGACTCGGACTGTGCCATCCAATTCACTAAACTAAGCTGGTATGTTGCGTAGGTATCCAATAGTGAAAGACGTTTCCCAATAGCAATCCATCAGCTGCCCGGCTCAAACTACAGGATGCGAACAACAGAGTGAGAGTGTTTTAAATTGCGTAAGTATGGTGTGGCTGGCTAGGCACCCTTAAAACCAGCAATGGGATTGGCTAACCACGAACACAAGAATTTCTTCGCTTTTGTGTATATGTAGTTAACAAAAGTTGTTGCTGGTGTTGTTTCTGGCGTTTGAGATCGAGGGATGAGTCTCTTCTCCATGTACTACACCAGGCACCAAAACCACAGGCATGTGAAAATCTCCATTTTCATCGCATCATAATCGTCACTATATCCCAAACCATTATAGGAAGGAGCTTCTTGGATATTTATAAGAGTTCCCAGGAAATGTCGAGTCGATTTCAATGGCCCCTCACTGAGTACATGTGGTTGAACAATAAAAATGAAATTGTTAAGAAGGAAAAAATAGAAAAAATAACTTCCCCAGCACAGTCGAGGGAGCACAATAAGTTACTGAGTACATATCCGATTTTTTGAGCCAACAGCTTTCGTAGAGAAGGGGAGGGTTCCTTATGATTTAAACGCTTGTCCCAAACGGGTCTCACTTTTGTGCGCTCCGCTTCAAGTTATTCCAAGCATAATCCACATCGCCCAACATTCCTTTATTCAGCAGCAGCAGCAGCCAGCCAGCACTCTGATTGATATTCACCCTGTACTTTTTTCTTCTTCGCACTCACTTCCTTCAGATTTGAATTAGAACACCGCCACTAGTCATGCACTCGTATATTATTCTCGGATTTAATATTCATTCTTTCATTATGCGCACCCAGGTACGTCAAGATAATTATTTTATTGAATAATTCGGATGGAAATTTTGCAGCACTTTCAACGCTCTCACAAGTAGAAAAATCACTTTCTCCTCTAGCCACCGAATACCGCAGCGTCCGTGATCAATTTTTATGGTAATAGTCCACTGCGTACAATAGGAGAACGAACCGAGCAGCAGCGGATGCGAGATGAAAAAAAAAATCCAAAAGAAGACTCGAACCCGAACACTCTGGATAGGAAAGAAACGCGCGAAGGAAAAGCTTACAAGATTATTTTCAACAAACTAGCCGAGCCGAATCTCCGTGCACTACTGAGCGAGCGAGTGAAAATCCGCTGCCTTCCTCCCTAGTTCAGTAACAAATTACAGTTCAACCAAAGCAAGCGGGAAAATCGGCCACTCTCGTCGTCGTATTCGTGTCCTGAAAATTTTCACGAGAAACGATCGCTCTCCCGCTCAGTCCCAAAAGAAGAAAGGATTTTCCACGCGCCGCATTTGCTGTATGCAGGTGTCACGGCGAGAGAGAGAGCCTGCGAGAGGAATTCCCGAACACAAAACATTCTCACGTGGCTGTTTACGCGATTGTGGTACTAGAATTCGGGCGCCTCGCCTGCTAGTTACTTTGCCTTTCTTGGGTGGCCTTGACGATGATGATGGGAGAAAATACTCTTCTGCTGCTCTTCCGTGGGGAGAAGATTTATCTCGTACAGGAAATTGGTACGCAACAGGAGCTTTTATCGGTCGCTATTTAAAAATTAAAACACCATCTTAATGTTTGTGGATGCAATTGTATTCGACTGATCTGCCCTAGTTATAGGCCGTTTAATGTAAAAATAAAACATATTTGACCAAAATTTATTTTTGGAGATTTTTTCGCTGTTTTGTGAGCCGTTTTTTTTTGAAAAATAGGATTTCTAGAGAATGTTCGAAATTTGGTAACAAAAATGACAAAAATGACAAAAATGACAAAAATGACAAAAATGACAAAAATGACAAAAATGACAAAAATGACAAAAATGACAAAAATGACAAAAATGACAAAAATGACAAAAATGACAAAAATGACAAAAATGACAAAAATGACAAAAATGACAAAAATGACAAAAATGACAAAAATGACAAAAATGACAAAAATGACAAAAATGACAAAAATGACAAAAATGACAAAAATGACAAAAATGACAAAAATGACAAAAATGACAAAAATGACAAAAATGACAAAAATGACAAAAATGACAAAAATGACAAAAATGACAAAAATGACAAAAATGACAAAAATGACAAAAATGACAAAAATGACAAAAATGACAAAAATGACAAAAATGACAAAAATGACAAAAATGACAAAAATGACAAAAATGACAAAAATGACAAAAATGACAAAAATGACAAAAATGACAAAAATGACAAAAATGACAAAAATGACAAAAATGACAAAAATGACAAAAATGACAAAAATGACAAAAATGACAAAAATGACAAAAATGACAAAAATGACAAAAATGACAAAAATGACAAAAATGACAAAAATGACAAAAATGACAAAAATGACAAAAATGACAAAAATGACAAAAATGACAAAAATGACAAAAATGACAAAAATGACAAAAATGACAAAAATGACAAAAATGACAAAAATGACAAAAATGACAAAAATGACAAAAATGACAAAAATGACAAAAATGACAAAAATGACAAAAATGACAAAAATGACAAAAATGACAAAAATGACAAAAATTACAATAATGACAAAAATGACAAAAATGACAAAAATGACAAAAATGACAAAAATGACAAAAATGACAAAAATGACAAAAATGACAAAAATGACAAAAATGACAAAAATGACAAAAATGACAAAAATGACAAAAATGCCAAAAATGACAAAAATGACAAAAATGACAAAAATGACAAAATGACAAAAATGACAAAAATGACAAAAATGACAAAAATGACAAAAATGACAAAAATGACAAAAATGACAAAAATGACAAAAATGACAAAAATGACAAAAATGACAAAAATGACAAAAATGACAAAAATGACAAAAATGACCAAAATGACAAAAATGACAAAAATGACAAAAATGACAAAAATGACAAAAATGACAAAAATGACAAAAATGACAAAAATGACAAAAATGACAAAAATGACAAAAATGACAAAAATGACAAAAATGACAAAAATGACAAAAATGACAAAAATGACAAAAATGACAAAAATGACAAAAATGACAAAAATGACAAAAATGACAAAAATGACCAAAATGACAAAAATGACAAAAATGACAAAAATGACAAAAATGACAAAAATGACAAAAATGACAAAAATGACAAAAATGACAAAAATGACAAAAATGACCAAAATGACAAAATGACAAAAATGACAAAAATGACAAAAATGACAAAAATTACAAAAATTTCAAAAATGACAAAAATGACAAAAATGACAAAAATGACAAAAATGACAAAAATGACAAAAATGACAAAAATGACAAAAATGACAAAAATGACAAAAATGACAAAAATGACAAAAATGACAAAAATGACAAAAATGACAAAAATGACAAAAATGACAAAAATGACAAAAATGACAAAAATGACAAAAATGACAAAAATGACAAAAATGACAAAAATGACAAAAATGACAAAAATGACAAAAATGACAAAAATGACAAAAATGACAAAAATGACAAAAATGACAAAAATGACAAAAATGACAAAAATGACAAAATGACAAAAATGACAAAAATGACAAAAATGACAAAAATGACAAAAATGACAAAATGACAAAAATGACAAAAATGACAAAAATGACAAAAATGACAAAAATGACAAAAATGACAAAAATGACAAAAATGACAAAAATGACAAAAATGACAAAAATGACAAAAATGACAAAAATGACAAAAATGACAAAAATGACAAAAATGACAAAAATGACAAAAATGACAAAAATGACAAAAATGACAAAAATGACAAAAATGACAAAAATGACAAAAATGACAAAAATGACAAAAATGACAAAAATGACAAAAATGACAAAAATGACAAAAATGACAAAAATGACAAAAATGACAAAAATGACAAAAATGACAAAAATGACAAAAATGACAAAAATGACAAAAATGACAAAAATGACAAAAATGACAAAAATGACAAAAATGACAAAAATGACAAAAATGACAAAAATGACAAAAATGACAAAAATGACAAAAATGACAAAAATGACAAAAATGACAAAAATGACAAAAATGACAAAAATGACAAAAATGACAAAAATGACAAAAATGACAAAAATGACAAAAATGACAAAAATGACAAAAATGACAAAAATGACAAAAATGACAAAAATGACAAAAATGACAAAAATGACAAAAATGACAAAAATGACAAAAATGACAAAATGACAAAAATGACAAAAATGACAAAAATGACAAAAATGACAAAAATGACAAAAATGACAAAAATGACAAAAATGACAAAAATGACAAAAATGACAAAAATGACAAAAATGACAAAAATGACAAAAATGACAAAAATGACAAAAATGACAAAAATGACAAAAATGACAAAAATGACAAAAATGACAAAAATGACAAAAATGACAAAAATGACAAAAATGACAAAAATGACAAAAATGACAAAATGACAAAAATGACAAAAATGACAAAAATGACAAAAATTACAAAAATTACAAAAATGACAAAAATGACAAAAATGACAAAAATGACAAAAATGACAAAAATGACAAAAATGACAAAAATGACAAAAATGACAAAAATGACAAAAATGACAAAAATGACAAAAATGACAAAAATGACAAAAATGACAAAATGACAAAAATGACAAAAATGACAAAAATGACAAAAATGACAAAAATGACAAAAATGACAAAAATGACAAAAATGACAAAAATGACAAAAATGACAAAAATGACAAAAATGACAAAAATGACAAAAATGACAAAAATGACAAAAATGACAAAAATGACAAAAATGACAAAAATGACAAAAATGACAAAAATGACAAAAATGACAAAAATGACAAAAATGACAAAAATGACAAAAAATGACAAAAATTACAAAAATTACAAAAATTACAAAAATTACAAAAATTACAAAATTACAAAATTACAAAAATTACAAAAATTACAAAAATTACAAAAATTACAAAAATTACAAAAATTACAAAAATTACAAAAATGACAAAAATGACAAAAATGACAAAAATGACAAAAATGACAAAAATGACAAAAATGACAAAAATGACAAAAATGACAAAAATGACAAAAATGACAAAAATGACAAAAATGACAAAAATGACAAAATGACAAAAATGACAAAAATGACAAAAATGACAAAAATGACAAAAATGACAAAATGACAAAAATGACAAAAATGACAAAAATGACAAAAATGACAAAAATGACAAAAATGACAAAAATGACAAAAATGACAAAAATGACAAAAATGACAAAAATTACAATAATGACAAAAATGACAAAAATGACAAAAATGACAAAAATGACAAAAATGACAAAAATGACAAAAATGACAAAAATGACAAAAATGACAAAAATGACAAAAAAATGACAAAAATTACAAAAATTACAAAAATTACAAAAATTACAAAAATTACAAAATTACAAAAATTACAAAAATTACAAAAATGACAAAAATGACAAAAATGACAAAAATGACAAAAATGACAAAAATGACAAAAATGACAAAAATGACAAAATGACAAAAATGACAAAAATGACAAAAATGACAAAAATGACAAAAATGACAAAAATGACAAAAATGACAAAAATGACAAAAATGACAAAAATGACAAAAATGACAAAAATGACAAAAATGACAAAAATGACAAAAATGACAAAAATGACAAAAATGACAAAAATGACAAAAATGACAAAAATGACAAAAATGACAAAAATGACAAAAATGACAAAAATGACAAAAATGACAAAAATGACAAAAATGACAAAAATGACAAAAATGACAAAAATGACAAAAATGACAAAAATGACAAAAATTACAAAAATTACAAAAATTACAAAAATTACAAAAATTACAAAAATTACAAAAATTACAAAAATTACAAAAATTACAAAAATTACAAAAATTACAAAAATTACAAAAATTACAAAAATTACAAAAATGA
>NC_073692.1:636839-657976 GCF_029784155.1 Uranotaenia lowii
ACAAAGAACAAAAGCAAATCTAAGTACGGAAAGAATTCTTATTTATTAAATGGAGAAAAACTACTTTAAACCTTTGATTTTTCGATTTTGATTTTTGGCTTTTATTTAACGTTACTGTGTAGTGTGTGTAGGGTGTGGGTTGGGCTGTAGTTGGCTGGATGCGGTACGTACCGATGTTGCGATGCTTACTACGGTGGTGAGCGCTCACTGCTGGTCGACCTTCCTTCGGGGATTTCCGCTTACCAAATGGTTCCCAATATGGCGGCGGGGATTGGTTGGGAAATCCACCTCTCGAGATATTCCTTGTGCTGTTTTGGATGGTGCTTGTCCGGCTTTGACAAACAGGTGAGGGTTTAACGGCGTCTTCCTTCTTTGGCTCGATCAGCGGACCACGGCAAGACCGTATTGGTCGCGCTGAGAAGGGCTCTCCTTTATGATTAGAGACCCGAGAAACTTGTCCCGAGTCCCGAGAGATGGGCCTCCTTTACGTTTATGGTTTACCTTGAACCAGAGGCCGAACGTCCTATTACGGTTAGACGTAGCTTACACCAGGTAAGCTAGGCCGAATCGTGCGACGGTGATTAAACGGTGACAGCAAAACACGAGAACTTCACACAACAATTAACGATTGTGGGTTCCAAAACTCACAACTCCACATACATAGAGTTGGACAAAATCACGTCTGACTCGCACGAACGCCGGAAGAATTAGGAGGCTGAGTCAACGACTCTTCTTCTTGGGTTTCCGCTCCACATTCTTCTTTCTCATTCCATCTAACTCGTTTGGGCGAGTTCTTGCAGATTGCATGCAACCCACATGCAATGTCGACCTTGAAGACGATGTTGGTTGCAGCCTTGCTGCCGATGAAACCACACGCCCAACTTAAAACTAACAATTATGTTTTTTTGTTAAACCTAACTTCTATATAATTATATTTATCTCTAAACCTAACTAAATTTTAAAATCAAGACGAAAAACAACAGTTTGACAAATTATTAAAAACAAATTAAAAAACCATCTGAGGCATTTGTAACGACGGTTACAGATTCAAGCTGAAATGCAGTGAAAATCATATAACGATAGCCTTGTATGTTTACGGACGTGAAGACTCCTGTAGACCTCAACTCAGAGGATATTTTCAAGTGTCGAGAAGTTAAAACCTACTTCGAGAATACCGTCATCAGTTGAAGCAAGGAGAGTTCTTTCATCTTCCTTTCCTAGGGATCGTGCTCGGTGATTGTCCTATTGCTGGAAGAATGTTGCATTGAATCCTGGACATATTTTAGAAGCTGTTCTTCAGAACGCGGGACGTGCAGGTAGATAAAATGAACGAAAAAAACAAAAATGCACACAGGTTTACACTTTTCAATTATAGATTTTTTTTGCGATGCAATAACCGGGATACGGCCCTTCACGATGTGATACGAAAAATACCTCTGCAGAAGAGCGAGCAAACTAAAACCGGCTGGGATCACAATGTTTTACTTCAAATCTCCCAAAAGCGTTCTATTTGAAGATGAAGAAGGGAAAATCGGGTAACTGGAACTGCTGCTGACGAATTGGATGTTGCCCGTCAAATAGTGTCGCGAAACGAATTGATACGAGGTTCTATCTGTGCCTAGAAGCAAATTTAATCGAACCGACTGGCTCACTGGACTCACTCTCTTCGAAATGGCACTTAATCTACGATCCGAGATCTAGTCAATCAGAGAAACATTTGTAACATTTCAAAAATAAAATAAAAAATTGGTTACATGCCGTACACACGGTACACGGATGCAGAATTTATTTTCTTTGAGTTTTCAAGACTCCCCCGGAAGCAAGGGCATTTCCTTAAAAATTGAACACAAATTTCTGCATTCTCTGAAGATTCAAAAATAAAATTTTCTGCGAAAACAAATTTTTCATGTTTACAAACAAATGCAACGAGCCTACCACTTGCTATCACAATCACCACCGCGCGCTTCTCGCCTACTTACTGCAAAAGTCGGATAACCTAGTATTTTAAAGACCTTGTCTGTGCACTGTATTGTCTGGACCACTACTTTTTTGTATTCCAAATATTCAATGGCAATAAAGGGTGTGTTACATCAAATTGCATCATGGAAAAAACGCTGTAGAAATTTAATTTTTAGGAATGATAGCTTCAGCTTTCGCTTATAATCAGATAAGAGTGTATAGATCACGTTGGCTTTTCGTAAATTTGGAAAAATGTCTGATCACTCATTTCGAGAATCCAGAGTTGTCACATTTGGGACATCGATAAGATGCTAGGAATCGTCTGATTCACGGTCCGCAGAGTACTAAAACGATACTTTGAGAACCAAACCATCGACCGGAAGGCGAAGAACGGCAAAAATGGATGCTCCGTCAGTAAAAAAGTTCACAAGCGCGTAGTTAAGCATTTTAGACGTGAACCGAGAAGTTCGGTCCGGGATGTCGACAAAAAGCTGAATTTGTCAAGTTCATTCGTCCGGCGGACCAAGCAGCTGGGGGGCCTGCGTACATACAAGGTTGAGAAGGCTCTTAACCGCGACAAAAGGCAAAACATGGTGGGGAAGACGCGAGCCCGGAAGCTGTACACCGAAATGCTGACGAAGCCGCATTGCCTGGTGATAGATGACGAAACCTACGTCAAAGCGGACTATCGTCAGCTGCCGGGCCTGTTGTTCTTCATCACAGAGGACAAATTCAACGTTCCGGAGGAGATTCGCAAGCAGAAACTATCCAAGTTTGCCAAAAAGTACATGGTGTGGCAAGCGATCTACTCTTGCGGAAAGCGGAGCGCCCCCTTCGTAATGACCGGCACGGTAAACGGGCAGGTTTACCTTCAGGAGTGCCTACAGAAGCGCTTACTACCACTATTGAAGCAGCACGAGGGCTCGACCATCTTCTGGCCGGATCTCGCTTCGTGCCACTATTCAAAGACGTGTTGGAGTGGTACGAAGCCAACGGGGTCACCTTCGTGCCAGAGGAAATGAACCCGCCCAACGCACCGGAGCTTCGCCCAATAGAGAAATATTGGGCGATTATGAACTAGCCCCTCCGGAAGAATCCAAAAGTTGTCAATTCGGAGGCCGACTTCAAGAGGATTTCTGTTAAAAAAAACTAAAACCTGACGCTGTTAAAGTACACCACACAAGCACTTTCTGGCCAAATTTTTCCACCTTAATCGACTTCTCGTGGTCACTCACATCCTCCCCAATAGCTGCAGTGTAGAATTGTGGTCCGGGAAAAGTACTCTTTTACATAAGTTACATCGTCCATGAGAATGCACGCATCTGGCTTCTGCAAAATCCGATGATACAGCTTCCGGGCTCTGGTTCTGACTCGTGATTTTTGTTCAGCCGTTTGTTTGGACACTTTCTGCTTCTTATATGTCTTCAGGTTGTTTTTCGCATCTTGATTCGCTGTACCATTCCGATCGATGTCCCAGCTTTTTTCGCCTAATGCCGTATGGGCATCGATTGATTCCGGTTGATGAGGTTGATTACCTTACGGTCCAGATATGGGTCAGATCGTCCTGGTTTTCTGTCTCTTCCTGGCAAATCATCGAACCTTATGGACGGGTTAAAGAGGAAGGTGTGAGCATACGGGCTTGGGCTCGAAGTATGAATAAAAAGAAAATGCCAAAATTTGTTTAATAGTTTTTATTTCACTGTTTAAAATTTTCAAAAGGATTGGTTTACTAGAGCGGATTTCTACAGAGTTTTTTTCGTGATGCAATTTGATGTGACACACCCTTTAGTTGTCCACACAATTAACTTTAAACTGAATTAAACTGAAACTTGACAATTCACCATTAGCGTGCACGTCAGTCAGTGTGCGACCCTAGCGAGCTCGCCAAGTGTTTATAGCGCTTACCACCCCCCCCCCCCCCCCCTCCGACTGGATAGGTCCTGTGGCCATCAGCTACTAATTTACTATCGCTTTTTCGAAAACAGTGAATATAAAAGTGTGATATATGTGATCAATAAATAGTTTTACGAATAAGTTAACTGTAATTGTTGAAAAAATATTTATATTAACGTATAATTCAAGTAGCTTGATATTAGAACGCGTGTTGAGAGGACAGCCTGAACATATTGACGCGAATTTCTTGCGAGTTGAGAGGCGAGAGGACAGCCTGATCGTTTTGATTACAATTTCAAGAGAGTTGAGTAACAGTCTGAAATTGGATGGCGGATTGGGAGAGCCGCCAGTGCATATTGATGCGAATTTCAAGCGAGTTGAGAAAACAGCTTGAAAATGAAAGGCGAGTTAAGAGGACATCCTGAGCGTTTTGATAACAATTTCTAGCGAGTTGAGTAACAGTTTGAAATTGGATGGCAAGTTGGGAGAACTGCCAGTGCATACTGACGAGAATGTCAAGCGAGTTGAGAGCTTGAAAATGAAAAGGCGAGTTGAGAGGACAGTCTGAGCGTTTTAATAACAATTTCTAGCGAGTTGAGAGGACAGCTTGAAATTGGATGACGAGTTGGGAGAACCGCCAATGCAAAATGACGCGAATTTCAAGCGAGTTGAGAGGACAGCTTGAAAATAAAAGGCGAGTTGAAAGGACAGCCTGTGCGTTTTGATTACAATTTAAAGAGAGATGAAGGACAGATTGAAAATGGAAGGCGCGTTGAGAGGAAAACCTGAGCGCTATTATGAATTCAAGCGAGTTGAGATTACAGCTTGGACCACCTGAACATGTTAACGCGAATTTCAAGCGAGTTGAGAGAAAAGTATGATAGATTTTTATATTTATTTATTTGATCATTGGGATTTTAACATCTATGAGGTCATTCATTCTTCAGTCTAGATAGATAACAACTTAAACGATCGCCAGAAATTCAAAGACTAGCACATTCTTAATGTAGGGTTGCCATCCGTCCCAATTCAAAATAGTAGGTCAGTGCTTCTTATGAAATATCTTCTCGATCAATTTAAATTCTTGTCATTTTATTCTAACCTATAAGGCTGTAAAAATTAAATAACACTTTTATGAAGTTTCACTGACTTACACTGGAAAAACTATTCTTAAAGTGTCATGGAGTGGTATGAGGCAAATTCTGTCCAATTTGTTCCAAATGACATGGATTCGCCAAATTGCCCGGGGCTGCGTCCGGTGGAGCAGTACTGGGCAATAATGAAGCGGGAACTTCGGAAGAGCAAGAAGACAGTCAAAGACGAGAAGGACATGATCAGAAAATGGAAGAAAAAACTGAGAAACTGGTACCGGATGACTCTGTAAAGACTTTGATGACGGCATCAAGCGAAAATGCGTTCAATTTTACACATCGATTAACTTTTCTTTTGGGCTTTGAAGTAAATATACATACATATGTATAAAACTACCCTAAAATTTTGGTTTGATTCTAAACATTATAAGAAGATTGGCATGACATTTTCGGCGTCGCAATAATTTCGTGTTCGCCCTTTCATCTGGCAAGCTTATCTTTGCATCACCTTAAAAATCTGGTTCAGTTGAGCGTTAAACACGTTCTAGCGATGATAATATTTTTCGATTGAAGAGAATATTCTTTAAGTTTTATCCAAATGGTGATGGCTCTAGATGTTTCCCGGAATCCTAGCAGCTTAAGGAAAGAGATAAATTCCTGAGTGAAAATAAATAGATAATCAAAAACGACTGTTAAAATTTTTTACACTTTCTTCAAATTTCGTATGTTAAATACTTTGAAGCACAAAACTTTCGACTTGAGTGTTCGCAGTATACAAAGATGGAAGCTATCTTGAGAATTCAATTGCTTGAACAAATTTCGTTTATTTATCCATTTTTTATTACTTTGTATGAACTAGTTTACCTGAAGGAATATATACATATGCATGTATAGGAATATGAATATATATTAGAATAAGAGAATAAGAGTTTCTGAAATGTTTTTTCGATGTACCGCTTTCTTTTCGTGAAATGTGCCGCTTTTTTCTGAAAGTATCCGGTAAGCCTATCTTAATGCCTTATCAAATTGGAAACCAAGGGGGTTGAAAGATCAACTCGTATAAGAACGAATTAAATGTAGCGTTTTGAGGGAACAACCTGAAATAAATGTTTAAATATCGTAACTTGAGATAACAAGATAAAATAGAAAAGCATGTTGAGAAGACAGCTTTGGTGTTTTATCCAAATGATGATCAAGCAGGTTAAGGGAACAGCTTGTGATACGAGAGAACAATCAAGCGAGTCAGGAGGACATTATTTTTATATAGGAAACGCATACTCTGGCGTAGAGACGCCAGAGAGCTGCGTTCAAAATTTTGTTCTTAAAAGTTTACTAAAAAGAAACAAATTTGATTTTTTTTTCCTTTTTTATTATTTGTTTTTCATTTTGATTTGGGAAGGGGGCGGAGGATGTGTGGATGGATTAAGCCGACACTTGACAAATCACCGTGATAGTGCACGTCAGTCAATCAGTCAGCGAGTGCGACCCTGGTGAGCTCGCCGAGTGTAACAGCGCTTAGCTCCCCCGGTTGGATTGCTGTTGTGGCCATTCGGTATTCCTTAGGAGCTTTGGACTGGTCAGTACAATAGTAACTTCGTCAACTGAATAGGGCCGCAAAAATAATGAGTTTGAAAACCGGTTAATTTACGAGAAACTGTTGAAAACAGGGTCTCTAAATACTAATGGTGTTTGCGAGAGATTTTAAGATGCTAGTGAAATAATTTTTAAATATAATAAAAACTTCGTGTTGGTTTTCTTCAACAGTGTTATCAACTCTTAAGAAAATGTTGGATTTAGGCTTCCGAGTATTGAATTAATTTTTTCCCATAATTTTGAGTCAGATGAATTGCTTAAAATAATTTCATAGTAAGTCCTCTAGCATTTCCTCTTATAAAGCTTCACTTTTGTTTTTCGAAATATGACTTAGCTTTTCTTTTAGATGTTTTTTTTCTGGATTTCTTTTGACTCTTTAAAAAAATTATTTTTTTATTCTGATCAGTGTCCAAAGATCGAAATTTATCCACGGACAATGATTGCCTTTAAGCTATAAACAAGGAATTCTACGTGGAAGTGATTTTTTTTAAAGCACAAGCTTGCATCTTTTACAACACTAATTCCTCTCAAATAACCACTAAATCTCTCGGTGTGAATGGTATTATTTTCAAACTTACAAACTTCATGGTCTAAAATGTTAATACTACTAGGTCAAATAGTTTTTCTCCAGTCAGTTGAAATTTTTCGACAACCAAACAACTTGACTTGTTTTTCATATATTTTTATACGGTTCAGGACCACCCACGTCACCCACCCCAAGTTGGGTTTCAAAAGCCGGGCAGGCACTCAAAACGCGGCTGGTTTCCTCGGAGTAGCGCTTAAATCATCTGCTAGCAACCCATATCCCAATTCCCTTACAGCTTCCCCAGTGTAAATGAGATATGTAGATTTTTAATGCTAGTATCGATTTTTTGACAAATTTTCAAGAATCATAATTTTTTTTTTTTGTTTCGATTATAGTCGTTTTAACATCTTCATGTCATTCGCGACTTATATCAACGATGAAGTTGGCGGACAAGTGATTGAAAAACTTATCCGGTACAACTGTGATCGATGTTTACTCTTGGGCTCGAACTTACGGACATCGGCTCAGAAAGCAACTGACTTGCCAACTGAGCTATATCACAAGCCCCAAGAATCATAATTGAATTAATGTTTTCTTCACCAATGAAATAAAACACTTATTGGTCCTAAAACTGACTTCAAACTAACCTTCTGAAGACTGAATTTGTTTTTTTTTTTAAATATTTCAATCATTGAACTTAAAGTGAATTTTGTTTTCGTTTGTAGTCATTATTTTGCATTTGAACTACTGCTCGACCATCAATTTGAATGCTGAATTTTTTATTTTATTTATAACTTGTATTTGAATAAGGATCAGAATGATCAAGCAAACTGTATACAAGAAAACTCAAAATCTTATTTAACTTTTGCATAGTCAGTCATTCATTCCATTCATCATTCTATTTTTTTTTATTCATTTGCCCTACTTTTCCGATTTCCTTCCATGATTTATTTTCATTGACTCGCATTTTCATAGTTTGCCGAGTGCCGAGTTTATTTGTTTTGATCCACTGGCCAATCTTTGTTTGCAAATGTCTTGATTATCCAGTTGTTTACGACTGTTTGGTGATTGTGCAATTTTCTTCGACACCCACAGATGTTCAAGGCCAGAGCTTCCTTATCGCCTGATCCAAGACAATTGAGGCCTTCAGATTCAAAGGGGGGTAAGTGCCAAAAAATCAACGATTTTGAGTTAAGTTTACCAATCGAATCTTGTTGCCTTAATCTACATATGGTAAAAGAATTAAATTTTTCTTAACACATTTTCGATTGAATTAAAGTTGCTCGAATTTGAAAAAAAACATATGTAAAATCGAGTACCTTGACAACTTTATATCGCGTTTTCTCGAAACTCTCATTTGGGCACTTATCCCCCTGCTGATTCTGAGGGCTTCAATTGTATTAATAAACTTTTTCCCATTCACAAACAAAGGAAGATAAAAGAAAGGGAGCAATCGCTTTACCTACCCACTGCTATTTTCCAGTTCCGTGACTCACAAACTATTTGCCATAAATCACATAATCTTCTCTCTTTGTCCATTCATCAAATCGAGAATTGCTGTTAAATTTACTGAAAATATTCCTCAGTCAGAGGAACCAAAACATAAAGAAAAAGATTGAACGATTTCATTGCTCCAATATCTATCAATTACAATTACAGGACAGTTGTGGATTCCGTGGAGGTTTCGCCCGTTTTCAATCCGAATCCGGTGGAGGGAATGGGGGTAAGTGAACCATTTTCAGCCCACAACCACATCGTCGTGCCGACTGACCGAGGTCAGCAGGAACAGGTTCAGGAAAACATGAAAAAGCACAACACACATACCCAAACACCATTAAAAAGCAATAGAAAAAGCAACAGCACCAACAACATCACAAAACTGATTCCCAATTCTCCCACCGAAAAAATGTCGCTCAATTTCGAAATCCTATTTTCAGCACTACGCCGATTTGTACCATCTGGGCAAGGACCAGTCGCAGCCTCCGTCCCGAGTCAAGCAGGAGAACATGAGTCCCATCCTCAGGGACAATGTCGTGCGATTGTTGAAATCGGTCCGACCTTTGAGTTTCTCCTAGAGAAGTTCGGTTCGGACAAAATGGACAGCAGCCAGTCTGGACCAGGACCGGGACGAAGACCATTCAGGCTGCTGCTGCTGCTGCTGCGAATACAGTGATTGATTGCCGCCAGAATAAATGGAAGTCCTATTCATTCGAAATGCTGGAACAAGACAAATCGCAAAATAAATACTACACCGGCAGCAACATGGGTTGAGTTTTTTTTTATTAAAAACACAGAAGTGAGAGAAAGCAGAAAAAATATATACATAATCATTATTAATGAAATCATCCAATGGAGGACGACACAGCGCGCAGTGGGGAAAACCTTTTAGGAAGCCGGAGCCTGATTTTCGTCGATCGTCGTCAATTCTCCTGAAAAATGTGTTCGCTTAAAAGCATACATACCGGAAACCGATAACCTTTCACTGTTGAGAATTTTTGAGAGCAAAATTGAAAATGCAGACTTTGGCTCTTCCACGGTGTCGGTGTGTCCCGAGAAATGTCAGGTGGTAAAAAATTTCAACATGTTTTATTAAAGAGGTTTTAAACAAACATTCAAACATTTTTATGATTTTCCATAAATTGTTGTCCTTGTTGTCCGTTTGCTTGTCCTTGAAGGGATGCCATCGATCCCAAAATTAGAATTGTCATTAAACATCAACAATTTCTCCTGAAGTCATATTTGCGAACAGCGAGAACTTAGCCTGAGATTTGTGAAAGCTACATTTTTTTTCATTTTGATTGCCAATGCGCTAAAGGGTGTATCGAATTACATTTTTTCGGAATTCAAAACGCCTGTTCTCTTCTTCTTCTCTTTCAAGCATATAATAAGCACATTCCAAATTTGAGAGGATCCTGGAAAATGAAAGACTTGCGCCCTTCATTTTTCTTTTCAGCGTAATATCTGTCACAAGTGAACATACATTGCAAAGATTACTACAGCCAGGCCAACCATGTGGTAAATACCGCAAATATACTGTAACAAGGGTGGAAATGAAGCATGGAGTTCTCTGCCAAGCGCCTCACGTGAATTTTTAGATTAATTATTCAAAGTAATTGAAATTATACTAGCCTTCACTTAATGTTGAAAAAATAAAATCGTATAAAACGTTTGATTTCACGAAATGAATCGTTGTCTACGGGGAAAATCTACGGTCCACGCGTTTTATGTGTGATTTTCGTTCAAGGTTTCCAAGAAGGGACAACGAGCGCAAGCACCCCAAACAGAATGATTGAAGGCGGATATGCTTCCTCCAGCCAGTTTCTGCAGGTTTCCAATTTCGTTCTAGCGCTTCACGAGGACAACGATGATCGACACATTTATTCCACCGAAGGAGCAAACATTTCTCCTACATTACTTTTTTGACACTGGCTCATTAAACCGTTAAATTTAAGAAAAATTGCACTTTTTTTTTAAACAAAAATAACAATCACATTTTTTTTCCAATGGAGTGCAAGAAAAAGATTTATGTTGTCAACTAGCCATGGCCTACTCCGTTCGGATTTCGAAACGCCTGTTGCATAAAAACATTTTTTTTTTGAAATATGACTTTTTTATATTTGTAATTTTTGTAATTTTTGTCGTTTTTGTCATTTTTGTCATTTTTGTCATTTTTGTCATTTTTGTCATTTTTGTCATTTTTGTCATTTTTGTCATTTTTGTCATTTTTGTCATTTTTGTCATTTTTGTCATTTTTGTCATTTTTGTCATTTTTGTCATTTTTGTCATTTTTGTCATTTTTGTCATTTTTGTCATTTTTGTCATTTTTGTCATTTTTATAATTTTGGTCATTTTTGTCATTTTTGTCATTTTTGTCATTTTTGTCATTTTTGTCATTTTTGTCATTTTTGTCATTTTTGTCATTTTTGTCATTTTTGTCATTTTTGTCATTTTTGTCATTTTTGTCATTTTTGTCATTTTTGTCATTTTTGTCATTTTTGTCATTTTTGTCATTTTTGTCATTTTTGTCATTTTTGTCATTTTTGTCATTTTTGTCATTTTTGTCATTTTTGTCATTTTTGTCATTTTTGTCATTTTTGTCATTTTTGTCATTTTTGTCATTTTTGTCATTTTTGTCATTTTTGTCATTTTTGTCATTTTTGTCATTTTTGTCATTTTTGTCATTTTTGTCATTTTTGTCATTTTTGTCATTTTTGTCATTTTTGTCATTTTTGTCATTTTTGTCATTTTTGTCATTTTTGTCATTTTTGTCATTTTTGTCATTTTTGTCATTTTTGTCATTTTTGTCATTTTTGTCATTTTTGTCATTTTTGTCATTTTTGTCTTTTTTGTCTTTTTTGTCATTTTTGTCATTTTTGTCATTTTTGTCATTTTTGTCATTTTTGTCATTTTTGTCATTTTTGTCATTTTTGTCATTTTTGTCATTTTTGTCATTTTTGTCATTTTTGTCATTTTTGTCATTTTTGTCATTTTTGTCATTTTTGTCATTTTTGTCATTTTTGTCATTTTTGTCATTTTTGTCATTTTTGTCATTTTTGTCATTTTTGTCATTTTTGTCATTTTTGTCATTTTTGTCATTTTTGTCATTTTTGTCATTTTTGTCATTTTTGTCATTTTTGTCATTTTTGTCATTTTTGTCATTTTTGTCATTTTTGTCATTTTTGTCATTTTTGTCATTTTTGTCATTTTTGTCATTTTTGTCATTTTTGTCATTTTTGTCATTTTTGTCATTTTTGTCATTTTTGTCATTTTTGTCATTTTTGTCATTTTTGTCATTTTTGTCATTTTTGTCATTTTTGTCATTTTTGTCATTTTTGTCATTTTTGTCATTTTTGTCATTTTTGTCATTTTTGTCATTTTTGTCATTTTTGTCATTTTTGTCATTTTTGTCATTTTTGAAATTTTTGTCATTATTGTAATTTTTGTCATTTTTGTCATTTTTGTCATTTTTGTCATTTTTGTCATTTTTGTCATTTTTGTCATTTTTGTCATTTTTGTCATTTTTGTCATTTTTGTCATTTTTGTCATTTTTGTCATTTTTGTCATTTTTGTCATTTTTGTCATTTTTGTCATTTTTGTCATTTTTGTCATTTTTGTCATTTTTGTCATTTTTGTCATTTTTGTCATTTTTGTCATTTTTGTCATTTTTGTCATTTTTGTCATTTTTGTCATTTTTGTCATTTTTGTCATTTTTGTCATTTTTGTCATTTTTGTCATTTTTGTCATTTTTGTCATTTTTGTCATTTTTGTCATTTTTGTCATTTTTGTCATTTTTGTCATTTTTGTCATTTTTGTCATTTTTGTCATTTTTGTCATTTTTGTCATTTTTGTCATTTTTGTCATTTTTGTCATTTTTGTCATTTTTGTCATTTTTGTCATTTTTGTCATTTTTGTCATTTTTGTCATTTTTGTCATTTTTGTCATTTTTGTCATTTTTGTCATTTTTGTCATTTTTGTCATTTTTGTCATTTTTGTCATTTTTGTCATTTTTGTCATTTTTGTCATTTTTGTCATTTTTGTCATTTTTGTCATTTTTGTCATTTTTGTCATTTTTGTCATTTTTGTCATTTTTGTCATTTTTGTCATTTTTGTCATTTTTGTCATTTTTGTCATTTTTGTCATTTTTGTCATTTTTGTCATTTTTGTCATTTTTGTCATTTTTGTCATTTTTGTCATTTTTGTCATTTTTGTCATTTTTGTCATTTTGTCATTTTGTCATTTTTGTCATTTTTGTCATTTTTGTCATTTTTGTCATTTTTGTCATTTTTGTCATTTTTGTCATTTTTGTCATTTTTGTCATTTTTGTCATTTTTGTCATTTTTGTCATTTTTGTCATTTTTGTCATTTTTGTCATTTTTGTCATTTTTGTCATTTTTGTCATTTTTGTCATTTTTGTCATTTTTGTCATTTTTGTCATTTTTGTCATTTTTGTCATTTTTTGTCATTTTTGTCATTTTTGTCATTTTTGTCATTTTTGTCATTTTTGTCATTTTTGTCATTTTTGTCATTTTTGTCATTTGTCTTTTGTCATTTTTGTCATTTTTGTCATTTTTTGTCATTTTTGTCATTTTTTGTCATTTTGTCATTTTTGTCATTTTTGTCATTTTTGTCATTTTTGTCATTTTTGTCATTTTTGTCATTTTTGTCATTTTTGTCATTTTTGTCATTTTTGTCATTTTTGTCATTTTTGTCATTTTTGTCATTTTTGTCATTTTTGTCATTTTTGTCATTTTTGTCATTTTTGTCATTTTTGTCATTTTTGTCATTTTTGTCATTTTTGTCATTTTTGTCATTTTTGTCATTTTTGTCATTTTTGTCATTTTTGTCATTTTTGTCATTTTTGTCATTTTTGTCATTTTGTCATTTTTGTCATTTTTGTCATTTTTGTCATTTTTGTCATTTTTGTCATTTTTGTCATTTTTGTCATTTTTGTCATTTTTGTCATTTTTGTCATTTTGTCATTTTTGTCATTTTTGTCATTTTTGTCATTTTTGTCATTTTTGTCATTTTTGTCATTTTTGTCATTTTTGTCATTTTTGTCATTTTTGTCATTTTTGTCATTTTGTCATTTTTGTCATTTTTGTCATTTTTGTCATTTTTGTCATTTTTGTCATTTTTGTCATTTTTGTCATTTTTGTCATTTTTGTCATTTTTGTCATTTTTGTCATTTTTGTCATTTTTGTCATTTTGTCATTTTTGTCATTTTTGTCATTTTTGTCATTTTTGTCATTTTTGTCATTTTTTGTCATTTTTGTCATTTTTGTCATTTTTGTCATTTTTGTCATTTTTTGTCATTTTTGTCATTTTTGTCATTTTTGTCATTTTTGTCATTTTTGTCATTTTTGTCATTTTTGTCATTTTTGTCATTTTTGTCATTTTTGTCATTTTTGTCATTTTTGTCATTTTTGTCATTTTTGTCATTTTTGTCATTTTGTCATTTTTGTCATTTTGTCATTTTGTCATTTTTGTCATTTTTGTCATTTTTGTCATTTTTGTCATTTTTGTCATTTTTGTCATTTTTGTCATTTTTGTCATTTTTGTCATTTTTGTCATTTTTGTCATTTTGTCATTTTTGTCATTTTTGTCATTTTGTCATTTTTGTCATTTTTGTCATTTTTGTCATTTTTGTCATTTTTGTCATTTTTGTCATTTTTGTCATTTTTGTCATTTTTGTCATTTTTGTCATTTTTGTCATTTTTGTCATTTTTGTCATTTTTGTCATTTTTGTCATTTTGTCATTTTTGTCATTTTGTCATTTTGTCATTTTTGTCATTTTTGTCATTTTTGTCATTTTTGTCATTTTTGTCATTTTTGTCATTTTTGTCATTTTTGTCATTTTTGTCATTTTTGTCATTTTTGTCATTTTTGTCATTTTTGTCATTTTTGTCATTTTTGTCATTTTTTGTCATTTTTGTCATTTTTGTCATTTTGTCATTTTTGTCATTTTGTCATTTTTGTCATTTTTGTCATTTTTGTCATTTTTGTCATTTTGTCATTTTTGTCATTTTTGTCATTTTTGTCATTTTTGTCATTTTTGTCATTTTTTGTCATTTTTGTCATTTTTGTCATTTTTGTCATTTTTGTCATTTTTGTCATTTTTGTCATTTTTGTCATTTTTGTCATTTTTGTCATTTTTGTCATTTTTGTCATTTTTGTCATTTTTGTCATTTTTGTCATTTTGTCATTTTTGTCATTTTTGTCATTTTGTCATTTTTGTCATTTTTTGTCATTTTTGTCATTTTTGTCATTTTTGTCATTTTTGTCATTTTGTCATTTTTGTCATTTTTGTCATTTTTGTCATTTTTGTCATTTTTGTCATTTTTGTCATTTTTGTCATTTTTGTCATTTTGTCATTTTTGTCATTTTTGTCATTTTTGTCATTTTTGTCATTTTTGTCATTTTTGTCATTTTTGTCATTTTTGTCATTTTTGTCATTTTTGTCATTTTTGTCATTTTTGTCATTTTTGTCATTTTTGTCATTTTTGTCATTTTTGTCATTTTTGTCATTTTTGTCATTTTTGTCATTTTTGTCATTTTTGTCATTTTTGTCATTTTTGTCATTTTTGTCATTTTTGTCATTTTTGTCATTTTTGTCATTTTTGTCATTTTTGTCATTTTTGTCATTTTTGTCATTTTTGTCATTTTTGTCATTTTTGTCATTTTGTCATTTTTGTCATTTTTTTTATCATTATTGTAATTTTTGTCATTTTTGGTCATTTTTGTCATTTTTGTCATTTTTGTCATTTTTTGTCATTTTTGTCATTTTGTCATTTTTGTCATTTTTGTCATTTTTGTCATTTTTGTCATTTTTGTCATTTTTGTCATTTTTGTCATTTTTGTCATTTTTGTCATTTTTGTCATTTTTGTCATTTTTGTCATTTTTGTCATTTTTGTCATTTTTGTCATTTTTGTCATTTTTGTCATTTTTGTCATTTTTGTCATTTTTGTCATTTTTGTCATTTTTGTCATTTTTGTCATTTTTGTCATTTTTGTCATTTTTGTCATTTTTGTCATTTTTGTCATTTTTGTCATTTTTGTCATTTTTTGTCATTTTTGTCATTTTTGTCATTTTTGTCATTTTGTCATTTTTGTCATTTTTGTCATTTTTGTCATTTTTGTCATTTTTGTCATTTTTGTCATTTTTGTCATTTTTGTCATTTTTGTCATTTTTGTCATTTTTGTCATTTTTTGTCATTTTTTGTCATTTTTGTCATTTTTGTCATTTTTGTCATTTTTGTCATTTTTGTCATTTTTGTTCATTTTTGTCATTTTTGTCATTTTTGTCATTTTTGTCATTTTTGTCATTTTTGTCATTTTTGTCATTTTTGTCATTTTTGTCATTTTGTCATTTTTGTCATTTTTGTCATTTTTGTCATTTTTTGTCATTTTTGTCATTTTTGTCATTTTTGTCATTTTTGTCATTTTTGTCATTTTGTCATTTTTGTCATTTTTGTCATTTTTGTCATTTTTGTCATTTTTGTCATTTTTGTCATTTTGTTGTCATTTTTGTCATTTTTGTCATTTTGTCATTTTTGTCATTTTTGTCATTTTTGTCATTTTTGTCATTTTTGTCATTTTTGTCATTTTTGTCATTTTTGTCATTTTTGTCATTTTTGTCATTTTTGTCATTTTTGTCATTTTTGTCATTTTTGTCATTTTTGTCATTTTGTCATTTTTGTCATTTTTGTCATTTTTGTCATTTTTGTCATTTTTGTCATTTTTGTCATTTTTGTCATTTTTGTCATTTTTGTCATTTTTGTCATTTTTGTCATTTTGTCATTTTTGTCATTTTTGTCATTTTTGTCATTTTTGTCATTTTTGTCATTTTTGTCATTTTTGTCATTTTTGTCATTTTTGTCATTTTTGTCATTTTTGTCATTTTTGTCATTTTTGTCATTTTTGTCATTTTTGTCATTTTTATTTTGTCATTTTTTGTCATTTTTGTCATTTTTGTCATTTTTGTCATTTTGTCATTTTTGTCATTTTGTCATTTTTGTCATTTTTGTCATTTTTGTCATTTTTGTCATTTTTGTCATTTTTGTCATTTTTGTCATTTTTGTCATTTTGTCATTTTTGTCATTTTTGTCATTTTTGTCATTTTTGTCATTTTTGTCATTTTTGTCATTTTTGTCATTTTTGTCATTTTTGTCATTTTGTCATTTTTGTCATTTTTGTCATTTTTGTCATTTTGTCATTTTTGTCATTTTTGTCATTTTTGTCATTTTTGTCATTTTTGTCATTTTTGTCATTTTTGTCATTTTTGTCATTTTTGTCATTTTTGTCATTTTTGTCATTTTTGTCATTTTTGTCATTTTTGTCATTTTTGTCATTTTTGTCATTTTTGTCATTTTTGTCATTTTTGTCATTTTTGTCATTTTTGTCATTTTGTCATTTTTGTCATTTTTGTCATTTTTGTCATTTTTGTCATTTTTGTCATTTTTGTCATTTTTGTCATTTTTGTCATTTTGTCATTTTTGTCATTTTTGTCATTTTTGTCATTTTTGTCATTTTTGTCATTTTGTCATTTTTGTCATTTTTGTCATTTTTGTCATTTTTGTCATTTTGTCATTTTTGTCATTTTTGTCATTTTTGTCATTTTTGTCATTTTTGTCATTTTTGTCATTTTTGTCATTTTTGTCATTTTTGTCATTTTTGTCATTTTTGTCATTTTGTCATTTTTGTCATTTTTGTCATTTTTGTCATTTTTGTCATTTTTGTCATTTTTGTCATTTTTTTGTCATTTTTGTCATTTTTGTCATTTTTGTCATTTTGTCATTTTTGTCATTTTTGTCATTTTTGTCATTTTTGTCATTTTTGTCATTTTTGTCATTTTTGTCATTTTTGTCATTTTTGTCATTTTTGACATTTTGTCATTTTTGTCATTTTTGTCATTTTTGTCATTTTTGTCATTTTTGTCATTTTTGTCATTTTTGTCATTTTTGTCATTTTTGTCATTTTGTCATTTTTGTCATTTTTCATTTTGTCATTTTTGTCATTTTTGTCATTTTTGTCATTTTTGTCATTTTTGTCATTTTTGTCATTTTTGTCATTTTTGTCATTTTTGTCATTTTTGTCATTTTTGTCATTTTGTCATTTTTGTCATTTTTGTCATTTTTGTCATTTTTGTCATTTTTGTCATTTTTGTCATTTTTTGTCATTTTTGTCATTTTTGTCATTTTTGTCATTTTGTCATTTTTGTCATTTTTGTCATTTTTGTCATTTTTGTCATTTTGTCATTTTTGTCATTTTTGTCATTTTTGTCATTTTTGTCATTTTTGTCATTTTTGTCATTTTTGTCATTTTTGTCATTTTGTCATTTTTGTCATTTTTGTCATTTTTGTCATTTTTGTCATTTTTGTCATTTTTGTCATTTTTGTCATTTTTGTCATTTTTGTCATTTTTGTCATTTTTGTCATTTTTTTTGTCATTTTTGTCATTTTTGTCATTTTTGTCATTTTGGTCATTTTTGTCATTTTTGTCATTTTGTCATTTTTGTCATTTTTGTCATTTTTGTCATTTTTGTCATTTTTGTCATTTTTGTCATTTTTGTCATTTTTGTCATTTTTGTCATTTTTGTCATTTTTGTCATTTTTGTCATTTTTGTCATTTTTGTCATTTTAGTCATTTTTGTCATTTTCGTCATTTTTGTCATTTTTGTCATTTTTGTCATTTTTGTCATTTTTGTCATTTTTGTCATTTTTGTCATTTTTGTCATTTTTGTCATTTTTGTCATTTTTGTCATTTTTGTCATTTTTGTCATTTTTTTTGTCATTTTTGTCATTTTTGTCATTTTTGTCATTTTTGTCATTTTTGTCATTTTTGTCATTTTTGTCATTTTTGTCATTTTGTCATTTTTGTCATTTTTGTCATTTTTGTCATTTTTGTCATTTTTGTCATTTTTGTCATTTTTGTCATTTTTGTCATTTTTGTCATTTTTGTCATTTTTGTCATTTTTGTCATTTTTGTCATTTTTGTCATTTTTGTCATTTTTGTCATTTTTGTCATTTTTGTCATTTTTGTCATTTTTGTCATTTTTGTCATTTTTGTCATTTTTGTCATTTTTGTCATTTTTGTCATTTTTGTCATTTTTGTCATTTTTGTCATTTTTGTCATTTTTGTCATTTTTGTCATTTTTGTCATTTTTGTCATTTTTGTCATTTTTGTCATTTTTGTCATTTTTGTCATTTTTGTCATTTTTGTCATTTTTGTCATTTTGTCATTTTTGTCATTTTTGTCATTTTTGTCATTTTTGTCATTTTTGTCATTTTTGTCATTTTTGTCATTTTTGTCATTTTTGTCATTTTTGTCATTTTTGTCATTTTTGTCATTTTTGTCATTTTTGTCATTTTTGTCATTTTTGTCATTTTTGTCATTTTTGTCATTTTTGTCATTTTTGTCATTTTTGTCATTTTTGTCATTTTTGTCATTTTTGTCATTTTTGTCATTTTTGTCATTTTTGTCATTTTTGTCATTTTTGTCATTTTTGTCATTTTTGTCATTTTTGTCATTTTGTCATTTTTGTCATTTTTGTCATTTTTGTCATTTTTGTCATTTTTGTCATTTTTGTCATTTTTGTCATTTTTGTCATTTTTGTCATTTTTGTCATTTTTGTCATTTTTGTCATTTTTGTCATTTTTGTCATTTTTGTCATTTTTGTCATTTTTGTCATTTTTGTCATTTTTGTCATTTTTGTCATTTTTGTCATTTTTGTCATTTTTGTCATTTTTGTCATTTTTGTCATTTTTGTCATTTTTGTCATTTTTGTCATTTTTGTCATTTTTGTCATTTTTGTCATTTTTGTCATTTTTGTCATTTTTGTCATTTTTGTCATTTTTGTCATTTTTGTCATTTTTGTCATTTTTGTCATTTTTGTCATTTTTGTCATTTTTGTCATTTTTGTCATTTTTGTCATTTTTGTCATTTTTGTCATTTTTGTCATTTTTGTCATTTTTGTCATTTTTGTCATTTTTGTCATTTTTGTCATTTTTGTCATTTTTGTCATTTTTGTCATTTTTGTCATTTTTGTCATTTTTGTCATTTTTGTCATTTTTGTCATTTTTGTCATTTTTGTCATTTTTGTCATTTTTGTCATTTTTGTCATTTTTGTCATTTTTGTCATTTTTGTCATTTTTGTCATTTTTGTCATTTTGTCATTTTTGTCATTTTTGTCATTTTTGTCATTTTTGTCATTTTTGTCATTTTTGTCATTTTTGTCATTTTTGTCATTTTTGTCATTTTTGTCATTTTTGTCATTTTTGTCATTTTTGTCATTTTTGTCATTTTTGTCATTTTTGTCATTTTTGTCATTTTTGTCATTTTTGTCATTTTGTCATTTTGTCATTTTTGTCATTTTTGTCATTTTGTCATTTTTGTCATTTTTGTCATTTTTGTCATTTTTGTCATTTTTGTCATTTTTGTCATTTTTGTCATTTTTGTCATTTTTGTCATTTTTGTCATTTTTGTCATTTTTGTCATTTTTGTCATTTTTGTCATTTTTGTCATTTTTGTCATTTTTGTCATTTTTGTCATTTTTGTCATTTTTGTCATTTTTGTCATTTTTGTCATTTTTGTCATTTTTGTCATTTTTGTCATTTTTGTCATTTTTGTCATTTTTGTCATTTTTGTCATTTTTGTCATTTTTGTCATTTTTGTCATTTTTGTCATTTTTGTCATTTTTGTCATTTTTGTCATTTTTGTCATTTTTGTCATTTTTGTCATTTTTGTCATTTTTGTCATTTTTGTCATTTTTGTCATTTTTGTCATTTTTGTCATTTTTGTCATTTTTGTCATTTTTGTCATTTTTGTCATTTTGTCATTTTTGTCATTTTTGTCATTTTTGTCATTTTTGTCATTTTTGTCATTTTTGTCATTTTTGTCATTTTTGTCATTTTTGTCATTTTTGTCATTTTTGTCATTTTTGTCATTTTTGTCATTTTTGTCATTTTGTCATTTTTGTCATTTTTGTCATTTTTGTCATTTTTGTCATTTTGTCATTTTTGTCATTTTTGTCATTTTTGTCATTTTTGTCATTTTTGTCATTTTTGTCATTTTTGTCATTTTTGTCATTTTTGTCATTTTTGTCATTTTTGTCATTTTTGTCATTTTTGTCATTTTTGTCATTTTTGTCATTTTTGTCATTTTTGTCATTTTTGTCATTTTTGTCATTTTTGTCATTTTTGTCATTTTTGTCATTTTTGTCATTTTTGTCATTTTTGTCATTTTGTCATTTTTGTCATTTTTGTCATTTTTGTCATTTTTGTCATTTTTGTCATTTTTGTCATTTTTGTCATTTTTGTCATTTTTGTCATTTTTGTCATTTTTGTCATTTTTGTCATTTTTGTCATTTTTGTCATTTTTGTCATTTTTGTCATTTTTGTCATTTTTGTCATTTTTGTCATTTTTGTCATTTTTGTCATTTTTGTCATTTTTGTCATTTTTGTCATTTTTGTCATTTTTGTCATTTTTGTCATTTTTGTCATTTTTGTCATTTTTGTCATTTTTGTCATTTTTGTCATTTTTGTCATTTTTGTCATTTTGTCATTTTTGTCATTTTTGTC
>NC_073692.1:658476-696939 GCF_029784155.1 Uranotaenia lowii
TAGAACGTTATGTGCCCCGGGCTGTCGACGAGAGGAAGAATAACAAACAAGGTTTATCTGGCCGCCGTACAAGAAATTGATTTTATCGGCCCTTTCTCTCTCTCTTTTTCGGTGGCAAAAGGACCGGAACTAGGCAGTTGGTACGAGCATGAAGATTATTGAAATAGGACAAAGGTTGTGTTTGGGTTTTTCTTATAACTCTATTTGACGGCCGTAGTAGTTAACTTATGTGTAACTTGTGTGTTTGTCGAAGATTAAAAGTAAAATGGAAATGTATTATCTTCCCAGAATAAAGACAAACTCTCATGATATCGTTTGTGTAAAATATAATAATCCTATAGAAAGCTCGAGATATAAAAACAATGAAGCACACAAATATAACGCAAAATGATGAAAATGACAAAAATGACAAAAATGACAAAAATGACAAAAATGACAAAAATGACAAAAATGACAAAAATGACAAAAATGACAAAAATGACAAAAATGACAAAAATGACAAAAATGACAAAAATGACAAAAATGACAAAAATGACAAAAATGACAAAAATGACAAAAGTGACAAAAGTGACAAAAATGACAAAAATGACAAAAATGACAAAAATGACAAAAATGACAAAAATGACAAAAAATGACAAAAATGACAAAAATGACAAAAATGACAAAAATGACAAAAATGACAAAAATGACAAAAATGACAAAAATGACAAAAATGACAAAAATAACAAAAATGACAAAAATGACAAAAATGACAAAAATGACAAAAATGACAAAAATGACAAAAATGACAAAAATGACAAAAATGACAAAAATGACAAAAATGACAAAAATGACAAAAATGACAAAAATGACAAAAATGACAAAAATGACAAAAATGACAAAAATGACAAAAATGACAAAAATGACAAAAATGACAAAAATGACAAAAATGACAAAAATGACAAAAATGACAAAAATGACAAAAATGACAAAAATGACAAAAATGACAAAAATGACAAAAATGACAAAAATGACAAAAATGACAAAAATGACAAAAATGACAAAAATGACAAAAATGACAAAAATGACAAAAATGACAAAAATGACAAAAATGACAAAAATGACAAAAATGACAAAAATGACAAAAATGACAAAAATTACAAAAATTACAAAAATGACAAAAATGACAAAAATGACAAAAATGACAAAAATGACAAAAATGACAAAAATGACAAAAATGACAAAAATGACAAAAATGACAAAAATGACAAAAATGACAAAAATTACAAAAATGACAAAAATGACAAAAATGACAAAAATGACAAAAATGACAAAAATGACAAAAATGACAAAAATGACAAAAATGACAAAAATGACAAAAATGACAAAAATGACAAAAATGACCAAAATGACAAAAATGACAAAAATGACAAAAATGACAAAAATGAAAAAAATGACAAAAATGACAAATGACAAAAATAACAAAAATTACAAAAATTACAAAAATGACAAAAATTACAAAAATTACAAAAATTACAAAAATTACAAAAATTACAAAAATTACAAAAATTACAAAAATGACAAAAATTACAAAAATTACAAAAATTACAAAAATTACAAAAATTACAAAAATTACAAAAATTACAAAAATTACAAAAATTACAAAAATTACAAAAATTACAAAAATTACAAAAATTACAAAAATTACAAAAATTACAAAAATTACAAAAATTACAAAAATTACAAAAATTACAAAAATTACAAAAATTACAAAAATTACAAAAATTACAAAAATTACAAAAATTACAAAAATTACAAAAATTACAAAAATTACAAAAATTACAAAAATTACAAAAAATTATAAAAATTACAAAAAATTATTAAAATTACAAAAATTACAAAAATTCCAAAAATTACAAAAATTACAAAAATTACAAAAATTACAAAAATTACAAAAATTACAAAAATTACAAAAATTACAAAAATTACAAAAATTACAAAAATTACAAAAATTACAAAAATTACAAAAATTACAAAAATTACAAAAATTACAAAAATTACAAAAATTACAAAAATGACAAAAATTACAAAAATTACAAAAATTACAAAAATTACAAAAATTACAAAAATTACAAAAATAACAAAAATTCCAAAAATTACAAAAATTACAAAAATGACAAAATTGACAAAAATGACAAAAATGACAAAAATGACAAAAATGACAAAAATGACAAAAATGACAAAAATGACAAAAATGACAAAAATGACAAAAATGACAAAAATGACAAAAATGACAAAAATGACAAAAAATGACAAAAATGACAAAAATGACAAAAATGACAAAAATGACAAAAATGACAAAAATGACAAAAATGACAAAAATGACAAAAATGACAAAAATGACAAAAATGACAAAAATGACAAAAATGACAAAAATGACAAAAAAGACAAAAATGACAAAAATGACAAAAATGACAAAAATGACAAAAATGACAAAAATGACAAAAATGACAAAAATGACAAAAATGACAAAAATGACAAAAATGACAAAAATGACAAAAATGACAAAATGACAAAAATGACAAAAATGACAAAAATGACAAAAATGACAAAAATGACAAAAATGACAAAAATGACAAAAATGACAAAAATGACAAAAATGACAAAAATGACAAAAATGACAAAAATGACAAAAATGACAAAAATGACAAAAATGACAAAAATGACAAAAATGACAAAAATGACAAAAATGACAAAAATGACAAAAATGACAAAAATGACAAAAATGACAAAAATGACAAAAATGACAAAAATGACAAAAATGACAAAAATGACAAAAATGACAAAATGACAAAAATGAAAAAAATGACAAAAATGACAAAAATGACAAAAATGACAAAAATGACAAAAATGACAAAAATGACAAAAATGACCAAAATGACCAAAATGACAAAAATGACAAAAATGACAAAAATGACAAAAATGACAAAAATGACAAAAATGACAAAAATGACAAAAATGACAAAAATGACAAAAATGACAAAAATGACAAAAATGACAAAAATGACAAAAATGACAAAAATGACAAAAATGACAAAAATGACAAAAATGACAAAAATGACAAAAATGACAAAAATGACAAAAATGACAAAAATGACAAAAATGACAAAAAATGACAAAAATGACAAAAATGACAAAAATGACAAAAATGACAAAAATGACAAAAATGACAAAAATGACAAAAATGACAAAAATGACAAAAATGACAAAAATGACAAAAATGACAAAAATGACAAAAATGACAAAAATGACAAAAATGACAAAAATGACAAAAATGACAAAAATGACAAAAATGACAAAAATGACAAAAATGACAAAAAATGACAAAAATGACAAAAATGACAAAAATGACAAAAAATGACAAAACTGGCTTCAAAAAAATTTAAAAACAAATCTTCTAGTTTACGAATATTTACGGAAACTTGTTTTTGTTAACGAGCTTTGATCACCGCTAATTCTTATTGGCTTTTCTAGTTGATGCTTTTCGGCTTCACCGAAAAGCATCAACTTGAAACTTGTTTTTTCACCATTTCATCGGATTAAATCGTGTTCCAAATGAATACACAATTGTTAAAACCCTTAGTTTCGACGGGATTTGTCTGGGATTGAACGTTTCATGATTTATAAGAATCCAGAACAATTTTCTACGCAGAGAAATAGCGATCTGTGCGTACTTTATTTATTCGATGCAAAAACTGACTTTGACTACAACTGCGCTTAAGTGTGAAGAAAGATTTAAATCTTCTTACACAATTTGTCACCAGTCGTTAGTATATTAAAAATGCTACAATTCATCAGAATATTTTGAATTTATGTTCCTTATGTGAAAATGCTACAGGGATTTTAAAGTTTTTAACTAAATATTATTGTTTAGTAATTGTTTGTTTTAAAAAATTTTAAGTTTAAATAAAATTAATTTCAACATATGAATAGTTCGGTTCTGCCACGCCCACCTACATACACACATACATGCGATACATACTTCTTGATGTCCGGCTTCAGTTCCCACGATTGATACGGCAAATTGCTGTACCGGTTAGCGGCAAACCCGAAAGCCCCCAGCCGTCCGATGCGGAATTGAATGGTCAATCTGTCTTCGTTGAACTTCACATCGTGTATGTCCCTGGTGGACCATTTCCCAACGTAGTCCTTGTCCTGGTCGACCATCAGATAGTTGCCCACCTCCAGGATGTCCCCGTAATCCACTTCCTCGTCATCGGAGTCAAATTTACTCTTTTGCACTTTCTTGCTGCCCTTCTCACCCTTCTCGCGGTGGCCTCGTTCCTCGGATCGAACAATCTGCACCGCACCACGGCCGCTCCCCGGTTCCGGTTTCCCGCCAGTTGTTACAACGATTTCCTCCATCTTTACTTCAAACTTTGGCGTCTTGGTCTCGATAAGCTCGTCTAGGTCTTTCATGAACTTGGAAAACAGGTATTGTTTCTTTTTCGTCTTGTTGTTACACACACTGTCGTTGTCGGAATCATCGTAATCCCCCTGGTCGTCGGAATCTTCCTCCTCCTGTACAGATGGATAGCTCAATTTGTTACGTCGGTTGAAGATTTTCAAGATTTTGCCACCGCTGCCGGGAGGAAACAGATACGATGGGATTTGGGTTTCGTATATGATATTCGTCAGCGCCATCGAGGACGGAGCTTTGGCAACTTTTTTCTTCTTTTCGCGGGACAACGACTTTTTCCCGCCTTCGAGCAGCAGCAGGTGGGTGGTTTTCTTTTTATCCTCTTGGGGAATTATTTTTACGGTGTAGTTTTGTGGCAGCTTAGGGATTATGAAATCCGCCACGATTGAGCTCAGATGAACATGTGACGGTATGTCGAGGATGTTAAAATCTTCGACGTATTTGGTTTTTCGGTCCCGCACCGACTTGACTTTCCGGGCCCTGGCCGCCTGAACCATTTGTTTGTGTTTGTCGAGATACTTTGCGAAGCTGGGGTCGGATTCGAGCGTTTCCTCCATCAGCTCCCAGCGGCAAACGGTCGGTGGCTCGAACCAGAATACATTCTCCGGCAGCTGAACCGTTATCAGTGCCAGTTTGTCGAGGTTTTCCTCCATCTGTTTGATTTCGGCCTCGATTTCCTCGGGCAGTCGCCGTACGCCGGGCTGGGGAGCAGGAGGTGGACGATACGGTTGGTACCACTTTTTGCGAGTCAGCTCTCCCGGCTGAGGGACTGTAAAAGGCAACAAAAAAAACCAACGTTGGTCGATTAATTCAAACCATAACAACCGAGCTTTGACAATGTAAACGATTAGCAGGGGTATCGTATTCCAGCTAAAATGTACGGGAATATATTTTTTAAGTGGAAAACAAGAACCTTCTACATTTTCCCTCGACTCTTGAGTCTTGAATGAAAAACTCTCTTTGTTGCAGATTTATTGTCAATCGGAAGCATAATTCGTAGGTACTTCGAGGTTTCAGTAATGTTAAACGAACACCGGTTGTGCTTTCTGATTTTTGAGTTTCGATTTTTGTAAAAGGGGGAGATAAGGGCATTATGGCCACCTTTAGAAGGACGCTTATTTAACCATGGAAAACAGCAATAATATATGCAGCACCTTAAGAAGGACACTTATTTAACCATAGAAAACAGCAATAATATATGAATTACAACATTGTTTCGTTTTCAGGTACTAAAAAGTCTATTCCCGGGAAAGTAGGCGATGGTTTGTTGTTATCGCACAATTTTTTTTTTCGCTCCGTCGTAGTGAAAACTAATTTTTTGAAGGTTAAGAAGTTTCTTACTGTAATATTGTGATTTTTTCTTGCATAAGTGGATAATGCATAGTAATCAATAATTGCATGTTTAATTGTTTGTGACCGACCCGATTCTCCGTTGGGGAGGAGTAAGCCATGACTTTTGGAAGACGGACGCGTTTTTCTTTCTATCTGCCAAAAATTTAATTTAATTATCGATTAATTTGGAAATTCTAAGTTTAAAAGTGAAATATCTTTGTATAAGTGCTCGACAGAAGTTTCCTATGTGTTTTTGATACTTTTTGCTTTATTGAAACCTTGTTGGGGAGCGTGGAGTTTCAAGTTTGCGCCCCGAAAAGAAGTGAATCATGGGAAGCCCATCCACAAAGTTGGTTGGCGGAGTGAAAACTGAAAAATTAACCTGAAACTTATTTTGATTAAGTGATTTAGAATTTTTGTGACGAACAATAAAGCACGGCGGCCGTATCATTGGTGGAAGATACGATTGTTCTTAGGGCGAGGGTTCGACAGTTTTGGGAGGGAGAGTATTTGTCTTTGATGAATTGATTGGAGGAAAAATATTATACCGTGAGTCTTGGTCAAATTCTTTTGAAAAAGACCCAAGCATGAGTGTCGAAACCATTGATCCCCCGGCTTGAAAATATGTTTTTCGGAGAGTGAATCCTACCAATCCAGTGGCATTGATTGCGTTGAGTGTTGCATCCTGGAAAAATTAAGTGGCCTACACACGTGCAAAATGTGACATACATAGTTTTTTTTTATTTTATCTAGTTAAATTTTTGGCTGAACAGTATCGGTGCTTTTTGTTTTTTCATGATACTATAGCACTGGCCTGCAGGCTGCAGCACCGAAATAAAACATGTTCGCGGAGCATGAGGCGCCGTCATTCGCAAAAGCCGCTACAGGGCTACTAGAAGGAGGCAGTCATCATAATGACAAAGGTTGCTTTGTTTTGCATCATTTGGTGAGAAATATCCAATTTACTTTTTCCATATTCGCTCTTCACTTGTTTTCTCTAAATGTCAACAAGATTTTATAATTTCGTTAGACAACACAATTCAACAGAAAAAAAAATTTGAAAACACATCAGAACGAAAACATCAGAATGTAATGTAACTCAAAATACGAAAGTAATATTTCCCATGTTTTCAAAACATCCGCATAATTATTTCCAAATTTAACAATATGCCTTCTTTTTCAGACCCTATTACTACAGGGTAGCATACAAACAGTTTTATAAAGGCCCATTATTGTTAAAATCTACTTTGGGTCACTTATATATATTTTGAGTATAATATTTATGCCCATTGAAATTTTTCAACAACTTGGACCTTGATGGACCTTATCTAATATGAAAATTCAAAAGTCATCAACTACACCTTCCTTCTTAGAGAAATAACAAGTTAAGAAAAAATATTTGAATTTTTTTTATGAGCAATGAATAAATGTAATCAGGTGAGAACTTTAATATCCATCCACATTATTTTTATCATATTTTTTGGCATTGAAATCTTTAAACAAGGAAAATATTTTTAAAATTTCAGTGCTCTATTAATCATATTTTTTCTCTTTCAACTCTTTTCATGAGCGAGTATTGTCGCTATAACCATATGGTCGATGACCCGAGATGATGGTACAAAGGATTCAAAGTTAATTATTGTAAAATTATTAGGGATTTTTTTCCTGAATAATTGTACTGATAACTTTAGTATTTTTAGGTATAAAAACCTCATTTCCAACCGTTGATAGAAGAATGGCAAGGTCCATCAAGGAGCATAGAAATATCTTAGCGTCTAAGCTTCCAACGAATAAATAAAAAATATACACGGGAACGTATGGTACTGTTGTCCACGTTTCTTCCTCCTTTGTGTTCCAGTTGTCTTTGTGTCTTTGCGTGTGCATAAGAATTACGTCAGAAACTGTAGATGTCACCTGAGACGTTCACATTCCAGGAGAACGGGAATTTAAAAATCTGGGCAACGTGCTTTACCGCCAATACATCTTGCGTCCCCAGCAAAACCTCAAAAATGATCCCTCATCATTTGGAAGTATTTTAACAACAAGAAGCGAAACGCCACCATCCCCGCAGATGTGAATTTTAATGGTGTCACTGCTAGTAGTCCAACCGAATCGGCTAATACGTTTGCAGAATTTTTCCGAAGTGTGTGCCGCCGGTCGTGGCCTAGAGGATAGCGTTCCAGTCTTCTAAGCCAGAGTCCATGAGATCGAATCCCGATCACGGCACATATAGTACTCTTTCTGTGGTCTGGTGGTTTTAGCATTTGTAAGATGCTAGCCATAATATCCTTGAAAGATGTAGGACGCCTTAGAGTTAAGTAAATTAGATCTCTACAAAGAAACATGAAGTTTCACTGAGATCCTATATGTGTGTGTTCGTTTTTAAAAAAAAAAAATTTCTCTGCTGATGTATGCCAAGACAACAACTTACTAGACTCTTTGCCATCTATGACATTAATTTGCCCTTACCGCGCTTCTCTGAAGAAGATGTTTACGAAAAGTTGTCCGCTAAAGGTTCAGGTCCTGACTGTATATCGCCATCGATTTTAAAATATTCTGCTGCATCTGTAGCTGGTCCGATTTGCAGTGTTCCAAATCGGTCACATAATGAACGATCGTTCCCTTGCGCATGGAAAATCGCGGCTATTTCTCCAATATACAAATCGGGAAATACGCACAACGTCGAAAATTACCGTCCCATCTCAATTTTGAATTCTATCTCCAAAGAATACGAAGCTTTGATGCATGAAAGAATGTTCTCGCCGCCCGTTTAACCTTCCATATCCGAGTCACAACATGGCTCTGTGAAGAAGAGGTCGACTGTTAGCAACTTGATGCTAAATCAGCAACAGCCTAGAAAAAGGTTGTCAAGTGGACTCGATTTATTTCGATTTTGCAAAAGCTTTCGATCGAGTCCCGCACGATATGCTTATCAGAAAGTGGGATCGACTTGGGTTCAAGTTGTATCTCACAAATCGCTGCGCTTTCACGAAAATATCACGATCTGGTATATTCGAAACCTCGTCAGGAGTTCCTCAAGGAAGCCACCTCGGACCGCTACTTTTCATTACATGTGTAAATGATCTATGTGGATCATTCCACTCTGACAAGCTCCTCTAAGCTGACTGATCTGAAGCTTTTTAGGAGGATTCAAAGCAGTATAGATTGTATGGCTCTGCTAGCTGGTGTCGCTTGAACGGGATGCAGGCTAATGCATAAAAATACAAGGTAGTGAATTTCACCCACTTACAAAACATCGTCAATTTTGACTACCGCATATCTGAAAGTTATCTGGAAAACGTAAAGTCCATATTAGATCTCAGAGTAAAGATTGATAACAGGTTCACATTTGCTGAACACATTTCAATTACTTCCGCAAAAGGTTTTTAGGCATTAGGATTTCTGCGTCGAAATACAGAGGATTTTGACAAAATCTATGCGTTGAAAGTTGTTTACTGCACAGTACGAAGCATTATGGAATACGCTGCTCAGATTCGGGCTCTTTTTCAGAGCACACATTGTTATCGCCTTGATCGAGTTCAACGTAGATTTATAAGGCATACTTTAAGACGCCTTCCCTGGACTGAACCGCTTCGTCGCTTGAAAAACGTCGTACCGAACTTCAGTAAACTTTTGTCTTTGACACCCTGACTTATCGTATGGACTTTCCTTACATACTCCAGCGTGTCAATTTATACGTATCCACGAGGACACTCCGACAAAGCCAGTTTTTTTAGATACCTTACCACCGTACAGCGTAAGGTCGAAATCACCCAATCGACAAATGCTGTGAACGTTTCAATGTAGTGTTCCATCTATTTGATTTCATTGTGTGCAAACGTAAATTTAAACTAGACATATATAGAAAAAATTAGTTACTTAAGAAATTTGTCTGTATGGTAATTCCTTATCCAAAGACCAAGTAATAAATAAAAAAATAAATGAGCTCTCTTCCATAAAAAAAGATTTATTGATCAATACATTTTTGAAACGTTAAATACTCATACCAACGTAAATAAATCGATCCATCAAAAATTGTGAACGTTTTAGTATGTATTTCTAAGCTTCGATTTGATGTTCATTTTGATAAAATCGATCAAAATTCAACTGAGATATAAAACAATGAATTTATAAAATAACAAAATCTTCATAGGGGTTAAAGAGGGCAAAAAATATCGCTTCTTAATATCTACTCATTTTAAATGATCCATTTCAAATGGGTTTGAGTGTTCGAAAACCTTTCAGCTCGTTTTATGAAACTGCACTAATTTTAAACCTCATGTTGTTAAGACATATCAGAAAAATAGCTTTTTTCTGGGGGATTAAGGACAAATAACACCTCACTGAAATGGCTCCGGTCAAATCACCCGGCAGATTCAAATTTTTGAGAAAATTTCATTTCTTAAACCTGCTGTTTCGAATTTTTTGGATTATGGGACCTACTATTCTATTTTGAGAAAAAAAGAAGAGAACTAAGTAAGCCTTGGTTGAGTGCGGTCGTGTTTTTCTGCTCGTGCATTTTTTGCGTTTAATTTTTCGGGGGAAATATAAATTTATTACCAGAAATTTCTTATCGTAGTAAAATTCGATTTGTTCGGAGTTTAGGTGGTCTCAAAACCCAGGGAAAATAAGTGACCAATAGTGTTCACAAGTGCGAATGGCATCTTTAATTTACACCGTTTGTATCCTTACAGCTGCTGTTGTTTTTCTCCAGCGAAGCATTCTTGTAGACTCTACTTTGTGCTGCCTTTAAAGCTTATAATGTTAATAGTGATAGTGAATAATGGAGGTTTTTGTGAAATTGACCACTACGAATAATTTTTTCAAGTAAAACATTTTCACTCCCGCAAGCATCGCAAAAATTGTGTTAAGTATGTATCAACCACGTATAAACGGAAGAGCATATTGGGAAGAGCGGAATAGCTGAGATTCGATTCCCCGGCAGTGAAATGGTTTTTGTGTTAAATGGTTCCCAAAAGTGTGTATTCGGTTCTGATTTAAGAATCAATTCACTATTCCAATTAATTATATCCAATTGATTGTTTCTTGCGTGATGAGTAATGAGCAGAAAAAAATGAAAGAATGGAAAAGAAAGGCAAGATGAAAGGGGTAAAATTTCGTCGATCATTGAGGCATTGCTTGCTATGATGTGTTTCTGAATGCAATCGGTCGTAGAAAAACACAAACGCCAGAATAAGTGTGGAAGTCATTGCAAAGCTATAGGTCCACGTTCAAGGAGTTGGGCAAAATTTATCATGATATTATGATAAGGATCTGGAGTTCAGGTTGCCTGGGGTATGAGATTCAAAACCCATCATTTGCGGTAGGTTAAAGGCTCAAATTCTGATATGATGATGATCCTATAGCTAGATGTGTCATCCTCATGTCATTGAAATCTATTAAAAATTCAAAACATTTTTATCCTTTTTTTTTTTTTAATTTAGCCCACAAGTATATTTCCTGGATATTTTTTTCTATTTCTTTTTTTTTTTGCATTTTTCATGCAGAAAAATGTGAGGGGGTAATAAATTTTATGAAAAAAGCCTTTCGAGCCTTAAACAGACCTCGAAAGGTTTCATGATCTACTGATATTTTCCGTTTCTCTTTTTTATTTGCAAGAGCGAGTAAAGGCGCTCTGTCCTTGGTCGATGAACAGAAATGATTGTACACTGAAATCCTCAACAATGGGAATAAAAATTAAAACTTAGGAATCATGTTATTTATATCATTAAATTCTTCAAAATGCTTTTAATCTAAGGTTTAGTATTTCTGTTTACAAGATAAATCATTTCCAGCCCTTCTAGAATGGGTCTAGTGATTGGCGGAGTTCCTTCACATTACGCATGGTTACTTCATCAAGGAGCATTTTTCTTAGCACGGTTCCAACGATATTGCCCATTTGAAACGTATGGTACGTATCCACGTTTCATCCTGTTCCTGTGTTCCAGATGTCTCTGCGTTCTCTGCTCCACAGTGGGCCAGGCCATTTCATGTTTTCTATTATTTTAATGTATTTATGTTATCATAATAGAAAACATGAGCAAAGACAAAAAGGATAATAATAATATTTTATTATTCTCCGGGATCGGACATAAGTTCTGGCTGTGAAAGTACGATTAGTGATGGGACCAACTATTCTATTTTGAAATAGAATTTTGAGGGGCCCGCGAAAAATTGTTCCGGATCCCCGAAGGCTAAATCCTACATTGTTTGTATGTCAAATCTAGATTAAGTGTTTTTCTAAAGATTTATATATTGATTACTGATTTATAATAAGTTTATCGTAATTAAATATTTCACATCCAAGTTAAAAAACTGATTCTTCAACATTGGGTGTTCTAAAATAATAAAAAACGAATTTTGAATTAGAGATTCTTCATCTAAATATTTTCAAATAATTATCCTGATATCTATAACTTAAAATGTACCTATTCTAAGATGTTTAAGATTCTAAATTTTTGCTTTTAAGTTGGAAGTAGGCTTTGACTGGTTCGGAGCGCACGCGTTTTTTTCGTCGCGTTCGTGGAAAATTTTCAAAACTATTAATTTTCATGTGGAAGTTGGAAAAAAAACTTCAGAAACATCTAATTTATAAACCTGAAAAGGTGTTCAGTGAATCTAGTGTCTCACCAATTATCACCGGAAAGGGTGGAATATCAGATTTCAATAGTTTTTATAAGAAGTAGCACTTAGGGATCGAGGGCAATTTAAAATTCCTTGTGAAGTACATGGTGATTGGAGGACATTTGGAACTCATTGCCAGCTGCACAAAGCTTTAAACAAGTTGTTTAATAGTTTCAATGGAAAATTATTTTATAAAGCCTACAGTTTATTTGGTGTTTGTAATGAGGGAAAAAATTGATACTGGTATGAGACACGCGTGGTTTTTGTTTTTGATGCGACTTTGAAGGAACAGTGAAATGTGGAATAATGTTGTCTCAGGAAACAGCACCAAATGAGGCATAGTGAAAAAGTGAGGTAACATGAAATGTGGTGCAAATCATCGAAATTCTTTTTAAAAATATATGTCATAGCTTACTAGCTACATAAAGTCTGCTATCAGTGAACACATATTAAGGTTTCATACGAAAATAATGCCAAGAATGAAGAAATTCGAACAATGGTCGGCTGTTTACTTTTCGTTGTCGGTGCTGATGATTGACGAAGTTGCTTCTCAAGACATGTCCGAACGTTAATTCAAGATCTGAAAGAAAACTCGATATTTCCATTTTCCAGCTTTCCTTCTTTTTATTATTTGTTGCTAAGACGACACGTTTGAGTTTTGGGCTACTAGGGCTACTATGATCAATAGATTTTCGTTATTTAAATTGGAGCTAAAACTTCAACGGTTATACCACGAAATTGAAAGAGCAATTTTCAAAAGATTTCGTGAGGGCACTAATTTTTTCTGTATTTTTTATGTTTCTTTTCAAGAGAGAGCAAAGGTGCTATATCCAAGGTCAAAGACCAGAGATGATGGTGCACAGAAATCCAAAATTACTATTTTTTCATAAATGACTAACAGAGTTCAGAAATGTAACTGGACGCACTTAAGCAATTTTCTAATTTTTAAGTCAATCACTAAGACCATAAAGTTTTGGATTTTTGTGAAAAAAAAACCTCATATCCATCCACAGAAGGACGAAATTCTTAAGGACAACCGTCTAGGAGCACAAAACAATTAGCATATGTGCTCCCAACGTATATATTTCATTATAAATATGGAAACGTATAGAACTGTTGTCCACGTTTCTTCCTCCTTGTGTTCCAGTTGTCTCTGCGTCCAATACTGCACAGTGGGCCCGGCCGAGTAAAGATAAGTAGTAAATGTACTTTTACTACTCACCGGGATGCTGACAAGATCTGGCTGTGTATGTATCATAAGCATAAGCAAGCAAATTTTTGCTTTCAAGTTCAGAGAGGTTTAGAATCTACCTAAAAAACTTTTATTTCTGAATTCTCAACTAATTTAAATCCAATTTCATAAATAATTTATCTTTGTGCAAGCATTATATTTTTCAATCTGAATTTGAATTCTGCTTCTTCAAAATCTGAGTATTGAATTTTCTATTCTGAATTTCGGTTTGCTCTTCTAGAAAATTTAATAAATTAGAAAGAAAAGACATTCCTCAAAAATAAAGCATTTTGACTTATTGATGCGTTTCTTATTGGAATGTTTTTAAAGTTTATCTAAGATTGAATTTTCTCTCACCTGATTTCGTTGTAATGAAGTCGTGTGCCTAAATTTTCTTTTTTTATGTTCACAATTCTAAGGAAGTCAAGCTCGAAATTCCTGAAACCGGAATCGTAAATCTAGGCACATATTGGAAGGCTAATAAAAGTTCAATGAGCTACAATTAATAACCTTCTTTTTCAGATGCCGGCTCCTTGAATTCTTCCTAAAAAAAAAACCCACCACCTGTTAATGAAGTGTTTACTCACCGGTCCGCAGCAGCGATTTTTTCCCAATCTTCAGCTCCTGCAACGGTTGTTCCAGATAATCGATGCAATAAACACCGGCAATTACCCGGTGGCTTCTCATATTCACGTCGTGCTCGAACAGCGTTAGCGATTTGGTCCCTTTTTTGGACCGCTCCTTCTTCATCAGTTCGTCCGCGTGCTCGGTGTAAATTTTGTCGATATCGATATCGTGGGATGAGCGCTCCTCTTCCTCGGAATCTTCGGTGCGTTTCTCGCGCGGTTCCTCGTAGACGGCCTTCAGGATCTCCTTTCGCTTTTTCCACTCGATGCGGCTAATAATTCGCAGATCTTATGGCGCAGATAAGAAGGAAATTTATTTATTTTTTTTTTCAGGAATTGGGGAAAACGGAACATTTGCAACATTCTGTTATGAAGATATCGTAAAAGACATTCGAGCTTATATTAATTTACCAGCACGTGGATCCTGCCTGTAGGCGATGTCGTAACTGGGACAATAGTCACTGAAATGGTCATAACTCAGCCATAAACCTCGAACGGCCGATTGATGACACTTGACGGCAGCGGGCAGAATCAAATGGATCCCCAAAAGTGGCATATCGATCTCGGTGTGTTTGCTGTCCTCCTTGGCTTTTTCCTTGGCGTTCCTTGGAAATAGGAAAAAAAAACAGAAAAATCCCACAAGAACGAGAATCAATTAAACGATATCCCTCCTAGCCCCACTCCATCGCAAAAATCAGTTTAATAAAAATGATTTACAGCTGGGGTGTTGGCATATCGCGTAGACCATAAAGCTGCGTTTTGAAGACATCGGACTCGAACTGGTGCGTGATCTCGAGCAAACCGTTCAGCTTCATATCGCGATTGATGTTGCACAGGATTTTGTAGGCGAGCTCGTCGATGTAGCTGGCAAGAACACGCCGGAACTCGGTTTTCATCTTCCGGAAGCAGATATCGCAGCATATCGGCGCAGAGAGAGAAAGAGGAAAAAAGAAACAAAATTAGAACAACATTTTCCTCACGTTCTCTTTTGATTACATCATCCCGTAACGTTTAGCCGGGATGTGTAGCAGCATCTGAACAGCATTTACTTCTCCACCAGGTATGTACCTAAATGTCAATTTCCGGAAAATTAATATTCATTCAAGCGAAACTCGTTTCATCAGTGGGCTAACAGGATATTTAATTCTACTGAAAATGTTGCCTTGGTAAAATAAAAAAAAAACCTAGAACGTAGCCACTCTAGGTATGTTCATTCCAAATTGAATTAGATAGACCACTACAAAATCAGGCAGATATGATTAACAGTTCTTCGCCACAAAAAGCACACCCCATATCACCACACAGAAGCACATCGCTCTGTCATTAGACCTGTGAATTTGCGTAATTATCGCATCAATTTAGCACCCCACTATTTATGATTTATGTCGCCATTGACAAGTTTGCATTATTCACCAATAATGATGAACCGATTTAGCAAACACAAAGTAGAAGAAGTATCTGCACATACATACATCTACATACATCTCAGAATCAGACATTTCCACTCACCTCGTGCAGGTCATCAATCATCGCCTGTGTCATATCCGAATCGTGCAGGGCGTCATCTATCTCTTCCAATATCCCGAGGACTTCCTGCGTCTTGACCGCGTACATGGTGCCCATTTCCGGCTGCTGCTGCTTCAGACACTCCCGCGAAAGGTTCGGCACGTTGACGTCCTGTGTCAATATGCTCTGCTCGTTCGTGCACAGCAGCCAGTTCTGCTCCCGCCGGTTAAACTGCCGGATGCCCTCGCACCAGATGTGCAAATACTTTCGCAAATCCGCAGGATCAAACGCATTCGGCAGCCCGTTGCACCGCATATACTGCTCCCACTGAAATAATTATGGTTATTTGATGAAGATTTTCCGCCGATGGGGATGTCATTTATTTGCTGGGCAAACACACTCAAGGAACACTCCACTTGGGGAATGTTGCTAGGGTAGGGGAACCACTGTTTGTCTTTTTTCAACCTAATATTTCTTAGTAAATAAGCTGAATGTCAGATTTGTAACTTGATGAAGCGCCAATTTCATTCGGGTGGAAACTTTCAAATCTTTACCCTATCATAGATTAATTTTGGGTTAAATGGCAAACATTTTGGAAGTCATGAGACATCGAACATAATGAGCATTACTTCGATAAACGATTTAGGTATTTACAGATCTCAAACAACGCCAAGTGATGGTATGAATATATGACCTCTACTTATGCGTTTCAGGGGTCAATGATCCTGATATTGCAATCATCGTCCGTTGCACCCACAACCTTAGAGTTTGCAATTAAACGGAAGAATGCATGCACCTTTTAGTTGTTTCTAGAAGATTATGCTCTTTAGCTTAAGGAGTGTATTCGAAAAAAGTGCAACACTTTGTTTCGTGAATAACTTTCAAATGCAAGGATGGAAATTGATAAAATTTTCAGTGAAGCTTCCCACTAATGTAATGTGTACGTGTGCAAAGTTTGGTTACAATCTGTCAAGTGGTTTTTGAGATAGCGTCCAATCGCAGAAACCAGATACCCAGACTGACCACTGAAGGCTGATTTTGGCGCTTGTTCCGCAGCGCTACCTACGGGTTATCGTGAAACTAACGGCCACATATACAAAAGGAAAAATCTCGATATATCACACACACATTTGCATTATGCTATTTGTTTTTTTACATCTAGCGATGAACACGGTCGTTTTTGATTACCTACTTTTGATATAAAAAAAATAACACGATATATTTCGAAAACCACTAAAACCCGTTTTTGAATTAGAGCGCATTAACCAAATGTGGTTAGAATTCAACCATAAAGCTTATAAAAAATACATCGACTTCGACAGAAATGAAAATTGAATGAAAACTTGGGGTTTTTATGCTCCACTTCCTTATTACGTTGTGGTTGAAAAATAACCATTTTATGTTATCTTTGGCTTCATTTGTGAAGATCACTTTCGACTGCAAGATTTCGTTAACCCCGAAACCTCCGTCAAGGGTAAGTTCATGTTTCCCGAGTAGAAAAATATTGTGACGACCCAATTATTTGAAAAAAAATTTCCCACATGGCTATACATATCTAAAAACCTGAAAAAATCTGTACATTGATTTTGAAATTTTTCTACACAAAATTCGGGCAATTTTCGGTAAATTTCATCATAACTAAGGAACTATTAAAAAAAATCCAGAAGTAAACCCTCCACTCACTTAGCACTAATTTACGTTGCTGTTTATATGTACACTGCAAGCCAAAAGTTTGGGATCACCCCCTCAAAAACATGAAAATTTTGATCGGCCATATCTCAGCCATCTTATTACATATTGGATTTTTTTTTATCTCATTCTAGAGTTCGTGGGCAAAACCATATTTTTATGTATTTGACAAAATGTAAATATTGAGTTTATGTGACTTAAATTTAGCTTAATTGGGATATTTTTCAAAAAACCGAACTTAAAATTCAAAACCCGATCATCTCAGGGTGGGGTGGACCAAATTTCGAAATTCGAGTTGCATTTGAATCCTTTTTTCATACTTAGGGGTGATGAGGGCATAACGAGCACCCAGGGCATAATGAGCACCCCTTTTTTCTACATAAGTACGTATTTTCTTAAACAAATTTTCATAAGGACTTGTTTCGTACTACCCATAGTATTAATTTTTCACCAAAAAAGAAATATCCTTTTCATCTTTACAGAAATATTAAATAAAAACCAGCTAGGTTCTCAAGTGACGAAAATATTATAATTTTTGAGCACCACCAAATAAGCTTTTATGACCTTTAAATCTTCTTGATCTGAACTGTATGCACTGCAACATGATCTACACATTGTTTCTCAATTTTCAACATCATAAAATTTTTGATTTTTTACTTTAATCAATTTTAAAACGCTTTTTTACTTTAATTTGTTCACTAGAGGCGAACAGAGCACTTTCAATGAAGGCATAATGAGCATTTTCTACCGGGGAATCTCGCAGTGAATTCAACTCGATGAAGTCAACTGAATAATAGAGCTACAGCTTAGCTTGTTTCGTCTGTCGATTTGGCCTATTGGTAAGGTGTCGGAGAGGTAATCAGTAGACTCGAGTTCGATTCCTGTTCGAGGGGATTTTTTATTGCACATACCATTCATGATTGATTTTTTTTATTGTTAAATTATACGGCTAATAGCATCAAAGCATCATCCGTCAAACAAAACACCAGAAACATAATGTATGAGCATGTGTTAATTCTTTGAATTCTACAAACAGACCTAGATTATTTTGTTATTGCTTTGTTTGATGAATCTACGCCTCACCGTTCAGTGCAATCATGATCATGAATGATAAATGAAAAAAAATCACCTCGACCAGGAATCGAACTCGAGCCTACTGATTACCTCTCCGACATCTTACCAATAGGCCAAATCTTCAGACGATACAAGTCAAGCTGTAGCTCTATTACTCAGTTGACTTCATCGAGTCAAATTTGCTGCTAGAATCCCCGGCAGAAAACGCTCATTATGCCTTCATTAATGGTGCTCATACTGCCTCGGGGGGTTTCTCATTATGCCTCTACAGTGACTGGTTTTTAGCTTTCGGCAAAAATTTTTGAAATGCATTTTTAAACGTTTTTATCTGCTTTTTCAAGTTTCATCCAATTAGGCAATAGACTATTTGAGTGTCTGAACACGAAACAATGATGTAATTCACATATTACAGCTGTTCTCTATGGTTAAATAAGCATTTTCCTTAAGGTGGCCATTATGCCCACATCTCCCCTATTGCGAAAATGACAAAAATTACAAGATGACAAAAACGACGGACAAAAATAAGAAATAGAGAGATTGGATGGCGTACAGCGGTTCTCCGCAAAACACATCATCACATGTACTGGGCTTCCATTCCTCTTATCGTCTACACAGACTTAGCCGGCATCGCTATTTTCGACCCAAAAAACTTCACCATGGCAATTTTCACGCCAAAAATTGTTTTCAAAGTCAGTTTTCGCATGGAACACATTGCTATTTCTCTGTGTAGAAAATTTTTCCGACTTATTATAAATCCAAAGGGTTCAATAACATGCAAACCCGTCTAAACTAAAGGTTTATCGATTGTTTATTCTTTTAAGGTCATGATTAAATCCGATAAGCTGGTGATACTATAAAGTTTCCGAAATTATTCGTTAACCTCAACCTGAAAACCGTCAGGAAAATTTTCTTGAAAGCAAAATTGCTGAAAAAACATTTCAAATGAGCAAGGTAAATGAATTAGAACCGAAAGACTCAAATCAAAACAGTAGCGGAAGTGTTAATGGTAATTTGTCATTTTTGTCATTTATGTCATTTTTGTCATTTCTGTCATTTTTGTCATTTTTGTCATTTTTGTCATTTTTGTCATTTTTGTCTATTTTGTCAGTTTTGTCAGTTTTGTCAGTTTTGTCAGTTTTGTCAGTTTTGTCAGTTTTGTCAGTTTTGTCAGTTTTGTCAGTTTTGTCAGTTTTGTCAGTTTTGTCAGTTTTGTCAGTTTTGTCAGTTTTGTCAGTTTTGTCAGTTTTGTCAGTTTTGTCAGTTTTGTCAGTTTTGTCAGTTTTGTCAGTTTTGTCAGTTTTGTCAGTTTTGTCAGTTTTGTCAGTTTTGTCATTTTTGTCATTTTTGTCATTTTTGTCATTTTTGTCATTTTTGTCATTTTTGTCATTTTTGTCATTTTTGTCATTTTTGTCATTTTTGTCATTTTTGTCATTTTTGTCATTTTTGTCATTTTTGTCATTTTTGTCATTTTTGTCATTTTTGTCATTTTTGTCATTTTTGTCATTTTTGTCATTTTTGTCATTTTTGTCATTTTTGTCATTTTTGTCATTTTTGTCATTTTTGTCATTTTTGTCATTTTTGTCATTTTTGTCATTTTTGTCATTTTTGTCATTTTTGTCATTTTTGTCATTTTTGTCATTTTTGTCATTTTTGTCATTTTTGTCATTTTTGTCATTTTTGTCATTTTTGTCATTTTTGTCATTTTTGTCATTTTTGTCATTTTTGTCATTTTTGTCATTTTTGTCATTTTTGTCATTTTTGTCATTTTTGTCATTTTTGTCATTTTTGTCATTTTTGTCATTTTTGTCATTTTTGTCATTTTTGTCATTTTTGTCATTTTTGTCATTTTTGTCATTTTTGTCATTTTTGTCATTTTTGTCATTTTTGTCATTTTTGTCATTTTTGTCATTTTTGTCATTTTTGTCATTTTTGTCATTTTTGTCATTTTTGTCATTTTTGTCATTTTTGTCATTTTTGTCATTTTTGTCATTTTTGTCATTTATGTCATTTTTGTCATTTTTGTCATTTTTGTCATTTTTGTCATTTTTGTCATTTTTGTCATTTTTGTCATTTTTGTCATTTTTGTCATTTTTGTCATTTTTGTCATTTTTGTCATTTTTGTCATTTTTGTCATTTTTGTCATTTTTGTCATTTTTGTCATTTTTGTCATTTTTGTCATTTTTGGCTATACATATCTAAAAACCTGAAAAAATCTGTACATTGATTTTGAAATTTTTCTACACAAAATTCGGGCAATTTTCGGTAAATTTCATCATAACTAAGGAACTATTAAAAAAAATCCAGAAGTAAACCCTCCACTCACTTAGCACTAATTTACGTTGCTGTTTATATGTACACTGCAAGCCAAAAGTTTGGGATCACCCCCTCAAAAACATGAAAATTTTGATCGGCCATATCTCAGCCATCTTATTACATATTGGATTTTTTTTTATCTCATTCTAGAGTTCGTGGGCAAAACCATATTTTTATGTATTTGACAAAATGTAAATATTGAGTTTATGTGACTTAAATTTAGCTTAATTGGGATATTTTTCAAAAAACCGAACTTAAAATTCAAAACCCGATCATCTCAGGGTGGGGTGGACCAAATTTCGAAATTCGAGTTGCATTTGAATCCTTTTTTCATACTTAGGGGTGATGAGGGCATAACGAGCACCCAGGGCATAATGAGCACCCCTTTTTTCTACATAAGTACGTATTTTCTTAAACAAATTTTCATAAGGACTTGTTTCGTACTACCCATAGTATTAATTTTTCACCAAAAAAGAAATATCCTTTTCATCTTTACAGAAATATTAAATAAAAACCAGCTAGGTTCTCAAGTGACGAAAATATTATAATTTTTGAGCACCACCAAATAAGCTTTTATGACCTTTAAATCTTCTTGATCTGAACTGTATGCACTGCAACATGATCTACACATTGTTTCTCAATTTTCAACATCATAAAATTTTTGATTTTTTACTTTAATCAATTTTAAAACGCTTTTTTACTTTAATTTGTTCACTAGAGGCGAACAGAGCACTTTCAATGAAGGCATAATGAGCATTTTCTACCGGGGAATCTCGCAGTGAATTCAACTCGATGAAGTCAACTGAATAATAGAGCTACAGCTTAGCTTGTTTCGTCTGTCGATTTGGCCTATTGGTAAGGTGTCGGAGAGGTAATCAGTAGACTCGAGTTCGATTCCTGTTCGAGGGGATTTTTTATTGCACATACCATTCATGATTGATTTTTTTTATTGTTAAATTATACGGCTAATAGCATCAAAGCATCATCCGTCAAACAAAACACCAGAAACATAATGTATGAGCATGTGTTAATTCTTTGAATTCTACAAACAGACCTAGATTATTTTGTTATTGCTTTGTTTGATGAATCTACGCCTCACCGTTCAGTGCAATCATGATCATGAATGATAAATGAAAAAAAATCACCTCGACCAGGAATCGAACTCGAGCCTACCTCTCCGACATCTTACCAATAGGCCAAATCTTCAGACGATACAAGTCAAGCTGTAGCTCTATTACTCAGTTGACTTCATCGAGTCAAATTTGCTGCTAGAATCCCCGGCAGAAAACGCTCATTATGCCTTCATTAATGGTGCTCATACTGCCTCGGGGGGTTTCTCATTATGCCTCTACAGTGACTGGTTTTTAGCTTTCGGCAAAAATTTTTGAAATGCATTTTTAAACGTTTTTATCTGCTTTTTCAAGTTTCATCCAATTAGGCAATAGACTATTTGAGTGTCTGAACACGAAACAATGATGTAATTCACATATTACAGCTGTTCTCTATGGTTAAATAAGCATTTTCCTTAAGGTGGCCATTATGCCCACATCTCCCCTATTGCGAAAATGACAAAAATTACAAGATGACAAAAACGACGGACAAAAATAAGAAATAGAGAGATTGGATGGCGTACAGCGGTTCTCCGCAAAACACATCATCACATGTACTGGGCTTCCATTCCTCTTATCGTCTACACAGACTTAGCCGGCATCGCTATTTTCGACCCAAAAAACTTCACCATGGCAATTTTCACGCCAAAAATTGTTTTCAAAGTCAGTTTTCGCATGGAACACATTGCTATTTCTCTGTGTAGAAAATTTTTCCGACTTATTATAAATCCAAAGGGTTCAATAACATGCAAACCCGTCTAAACTAAAGGTTTATCGATTGTTTATTCTTTTAAGGTCATGATTAAATCCGATAAGCTGGTGATACTATAAAGTTTCCGAAATTATTCGTTAACCTCAACCTGAAAACCGTCAGGAAAATTTTCTTGAAAGCAAAATTGCTGAAAAAACATTTCAAATGAGCAAGGTAAATGAATTAGAACCGAAAGACTCAAATCAAAACAGTAGCGGAAGTGTTAATGGTAATTTGTCATTTTTGTCATTTATGTCATTTTTGTCATTTCTGTCATTTTTGTCATTTTTGTCATTTTTGTCATTTTTGTCATTTTTGTCTATTTTGTCAGTTTTGTCAGTTTTGTCAGTTTTGTCAGTTTTGTCAGTTTTGTCAGTTTTGTCAGTTTTGTCAGTTTTGTCAGTTTTGTCAGTTTTGTCAGTTTTGTCAGTTTTGTCAGTTTTGTCAGTTTTGTCAGTTTTGTCAGTTTTGTCAGTTTTGTCAGTTTTGTCAGTTTTGTCAGTTTTGTCAGTTTTGTCAGTTTTGTCAGTTTTGTCATTTTTGTCATTTTTGTCATTTTTGTCATTTTTGTCATTTTTGTCATTTTTGTCATTTTTGTCATTTTTGTCATTTTTGTCATTTTTGTCATTTTTGTCATTTTTGTCATTTTTGTCATTTTTGTCATTTTTGTCATTTTTGTCATTTTTGTCATTTTTGTCATTTTTGTCATTTTTGTCATTTTTGTCATTTTTGTCATTTTTGTCATTTTTGTCATTTTTGTCATTTTTGTCATTTTTGTCATTTTTGTCATTTTTGTCATTTTTGTCATTTTTGTCATTTTGTCATTTTTGTCATTTTTGTCATTTTTGTCATTTTTGTCATTTTTGTCATTTTTGTCATTTTTGTCATTTTTGTCATTTTTGTCATTTTTGTCATTTTTGTCATTTTTGTCATTTTTGTCATTTTTGTCATTTTTGTCATTTTTGTCATTTTTGTCATTTTTGTCATTTTTGTCATTTTTGTCATTTTTGTCATTTTTGTCATTTTTGTCATTTTTGTCATTTTTGTCATTTTTGTCATTTTTGTCATTTTTGTCATTTTTGTCATTTTTGTCATTTTTGTCATTTTTGTCATTTTTGTCATTTTTGTCATTTTTGTCATTTTTGTCATTTTTGTCATTTTTGTCATTTTTGTCATTTTTGTCATTTTTGTCATTTTTGTCATTTTTGTCATTTTTGTCATTTTTGTCATTTTTGTCATTTTTGTCATTTTTGTCATTTTTGTCATTTTTGTCATTTTTGTCATTTTTGTCATTTTTGTCATTTTTGTCATTTTTGTCATTTTTGTCATTTTTGTCATTTTTGTCATTTTTGTCATTTTTGTCATTTTTGTCATTTTTGTCATTTTTGTCATTTTTGTCATTTTTGTCATTTTTGTCATTTTTGTCATTTTTGTCATTTTTGTCATTTTTGTCATTTTTGTCATTTTTGTCATTTTTGTCATTTTTGTCATTTTTGTCATTTTTGTCATTTTTGTCATTTTTGTCATTTTTGTCATTTTTGTCATTTTTGTCATTTTTGTCATTTTTGTCATTTTTGTCATTTTTGTCATTTTTGTCATTTTTGTCATTTTTGTCATTTTTGTCATTTTTGTCATTTTTGTCATTTTTGTCATTTTTGTCATTTTTGTCATTTTTGTCATTTTTGTCATTTTTGTCATTTTTGTCATTTTTGTCATTTTTGTCATTTTTGTCATTTTTGTCATTTTTGTCATTTTTGTCATTTTTGTCATTTTTGTCATTTTTGTCATTTTTGTCATTTTTGTCATTTTTGTCATTTTTGTCATTTTTGTCATTTTTGTCATTTTTGTCATTTTTGTCATTTTTGTCATTTTTGTCATTTTTGTCATTTTTGTCATTTTTGTCATTTTTGTCATTTTTGTCATTTTTGTCATTTTTGTCATTTTTGTCATTTTTGTCATTTTTGTCATTTTTGTCATTTTTGTCATTTTTGTCATTTTTGTCATTTTTGTCATTTTTGTCATTTTTGTCATTTTTGTCATTTTTGTCATTTTTGTCATTTTTGTCATTTTTGTCATTTTTGTCATTTTTGTCATTTTTGTCATTTTTGTCATTTTTGTCATTTTTGTCATTTTTGTCATTTTTGTCATTTTTGTCATTTTTGTCATTTTTGTCATTTTTGTCATTTTTGTCATTTTTGTCATTTTTGTCATTTTTGTCATTTTTGTCATTTTTGTCATTTTTGTCATTTTTGTCATTTTTGTCATTTTTGTCATTTTTGTCATTTTTGTCATTTTTGTCATTTTTGTCATTTTTGTCATTTTTGTCATTTTTGTCATTTTTGTCATTTTTGTCATTTTTGTCATTTTTGTCATTTTTGTCATTTTTGTCATTTTTGTCATTTTTGTCATTTTTGTCATTTTTGTCATTTTTGTCATTTTTGTCATTTTTGTCATTTTTGTCATTTTTGTCATTTTTGTCATTTTTGTCATTTTTGTCATTTTTGTCATTTTTGTCATTTTTGTCATTTTTGTCATTTTTGTCATTTTTGTCATTTTTGTCATTTTTGTCATTTTTGTCATTTTTGTCATTTTTGTCATTTTTGTCATTTTTGTCATTTTTGTCATTTTTGTCATTTTTGTCATTTTTGTCATTTTTGTCATTTTTGTCATTTTTGTCATTTTTGTCATTTTTGTCATTTTTGTCATTTTTGTCATTTTTGTCATTTTTGTCATTTTTGTCATTTTTGTCATTTTTGTCATTTTTGTCATTTTTGTCATTTTTGTCATTTTTGTCATTTTTGTCATTTTTGTCATTTTTGTCATTTTTGTCATTTTTGTCATTTTTGTCATTTTTGTCATTTTTGTCATTTTTGTCATTTTTGTCATTTTTGTCATTTTTGTCATTTTTGTCATTTTTGTCATTTTTGTCATTTTTGTCATTTTTGTCATTTTTGTCATTTTTGTCATTTTTGTCATTTTTGTCATTTTTGTCATTTTTGTCATTTTTGTCATTTTTGTCATTTTTGTCATTTTTGTCATTTTTGTCATTTTTGTCATTTTTGTCATTTTTGTCATTTTTGTCATTTTTGTCATTTTTGTCATTTTTGTCATTTTTGTCATTTTTGTCATTTTTGTCATTTTTGTCATTTTTGTCATTTTTGTCATTTTTGTCATTTTTGTCATTTTTGTCATTTTTGTCATTTTTGTCATTTTTGTCATTTTTGTCATTTTTGTCATTTTTGTCATTTTTGTCATTTTTGTCATTTTTGTCATTTTTGTCATTTTTGTCATTTTTGTCATTTTTGTCATTTTTGTCATTTTTGTCATTTTTGTCATTTTTGTCATTTTTGTCATTTTTGTCATTTTTGTCATTTTTGTCATTTTTGTCATTTTTGTCATTTTTGTCATTTTTGTCATTTTTGTCATTTTTGTCATTTTTGTCATTTTTGTCATTTTTGTCATTTTTGTCATTTTTGTCATTTTTGTCATTTTTGTCATTTTTGTCATTTTTGTCATTTTTGTCATTTTTGTCATTTTTGTCATTTTTGTCATTTTTGTCATTTTTGTCATTTTTGTCATTTTTGTCATTTTTGTCATTTTTGTCATTTTTGTCATTTTTGTCATTTTTGTCATTTTTGTCATTTTTGTCATTTTTGTCATTTTTGTCATTTTTGTCATTTTTGTCATTTTTGTCATTTTTGTCATTTTTGTCATTTTTGTCATTTTTGTCATTTTTGTCATTTTTGTCATTTTTGTCATTTTTGTCATTTTTGTCATTTTTGTCATTTTTGTCATTTTTGTCATTTTTGTCATTTTTGTCATTTTTGTCATTTTTGTCATTTTTGTCATTTTTGTCATTTTTGTCATTTTTGTCATTTTTGTCATTTTTGTCATTTTTGTCATTTTTGTCATTTTTGTCATTTTTGTCATTTTTGTCATTTTTGTCATTTTTGTCATTTTTGTCATTTTTGTCATTTTTGTCATTTTTGTCATTTTTGTCATTTTTGTCATTTTTGTCATTTTTGTCATTTTTGTCATTTTTGTCATTTTTGTCATTTTTGTCATTTTTGTCATTTTTGTCATTTTTGTCATTTTTGTCATTTTTGTCATTTTTGTCATTTTTGTCATTTTTGTCATTTTTGTCATTTTTGTTATTTTTGGCAATTTTCCTCAAATTTCCTTATTTAATGAAAATCACATATTCACTAAACCTCCCTTGACTGGAAAATGAAAGTTCCCCTTGCTTCAAAAGGAAAAGTTTCTTTCACCCATTTATTCCAGAAATGTTGGACAAAAACAAAGCAAGTCGCGACATGATTGACATCCGTTATGAAAGACGGTTAACCAAACTTCATTCTAAATTTGTTTTTTCTTTCTCACATCGCCATATTATCGTCAAGTTTCACAATTTTTTGTTTTAGTTTAATCTCTAATGGTTTCACATGTCATGATTATTAATCAGTAATCACTAGAGTGCCCCAAATGAACTGACATTTGAAAAAGTCATGCACTGCAGGCTTAAATTGATCCTAGGCCTAGTCCACGGTCTCATGCCAAATTTGGGCCAGATCGGATCATGGGAAGGAGTTGTTCAGCGAGCCTAAAGTTTGTAAACTGGATTTTCATGTTCCTCCCGAAAAAAATGTCTCAAAATCCCATACAAACTTTGGGTTCGTTGAGCGACTCCTTCTCATGATCCGACCTAGGCCTAGGATCAACCTGCAGCGCATAATATTTCACAAGGTTGAAATTTTCCATACAAATTTGGGGCATGGCATCTAGTAATCACTGAAGCTTCATTATTTTGAGAACTGTAGTAGAAAATAAAAATCACTCGCTTATTTGCATTTTCCCTCCGCAATTGACACAGAATTCTACAAAACATTCTCGAAAATCCACCTCTACTTTTTTTCTGCAATTCTTTCCAGTATTGAATAAACAAAAAAGTCGACACATCACCATTCTTTAATCATAGAAATCACTTTACTTCGTTCATACTTAATAATATTAATTTTTTCCCAATCATTTTAAAACGGCCTCTCGTACAGAGGAATAAATCTGACAAAATTTGAAATATTCTTAAGAATCCTTTCTTTATATTTCAAGCACTTTCCGTTGGCCATCCTTGCAGTGAACATTCAGTTACCTGTTTGTTTCTCTTTTATTAATTCTTCAAGACTCCAGCTATATGAATAACAAACAATTATTAAAATTTTTCGGACCCTGAAAAAAAAACACGTGCGATGTAAACCGATCATCGCCTAATCATACTTTGGCGCTAGTGTTATGTCCCTAAAAGTTGTCGAAAGCCGATAGTTCCTGAGCAAACTTAATACAAAATTATCAAAATCTGAGGATTTATTCGATTATTTTCAAAATTGAGAAACTCGTTTGGAGTCGAAACTCTCACGTAGCTATGAAGAGTTTCAATGTTCATAAAGACAATAATTCCTTAGTCGTCCAACAAATCAAGTTAGAAAATAGATTTGTTTTTGGTTATAGTTTTCAACTAGCAATAATAGAAAATAGCAAAGAATAGAAAATAGAAAATAGATTTGTTACATTTGATTATAAAAAAAGTTTTCAACCAACGAATGAACCCCTTTCAATGTTATGATGTCGTCTGGCATCCCAGTTTCTGCAGCCGAAGACAGTTCTAGCACGTTGCCTTTTTTTCAGCTTCTCGCTGAGAGTAGTTGCTACTTGTCGATTTTTCGCTTTTCACATTTTATCTACTCCGCGTTCTTACTTTTTGGCCAAGTGTCAATTTCCGACAAGTTAGTTACGTTTCCTCATATAACTGACTATACATATAATAAGAATGTTCAATCAGTTGCCAGCTGGCTAGGAATATACCTACAAGGATGCCGGAATACTTTTAAGTAAACTAACCAACCTGTTCGATTCTTTCATCCAAAATATACCTACATTAACACACGAGTTTAATATAAGGTCAAAAAATGTATAAGATATTTCAACCTTAAATACAAAAAGTTTCTCGCAAGTCATGTTTGAAAAAGGAATTTAAAAAAGTTTGTTAAACAAATTGAACGTCCACATGAAACATTGTTGACAATGATGTTTTGTCGTTGAACCTCTTCGAAACGACAAATCTCTTTAAACATGATTGATAAGCAGCGGGTTTGCCTTTTCCCACAACAGCATCCATGCCGGCTGCCCGGGTTTATGAAAAGATCAATTTCTATGACAAATTGTATCATCCTGGTGGAACCGCAAGAACCATGTACCGAAGCTTCTCTCCGGGGAGCACAAATTAGCTTCCTAGCCGCTGAATGACTTATTCAAAAGAAGGGAAAAAACGAAAGTCTTCCAGCAGAAGGACACGCTTCAACAATTTTCTCATAAAAACTTTTTTATTAAGGATGAAATTGTTCGCATAAGCCCTCAAACTAGAGAATACCTATAGCTGGTCCCCTCCCCACCTACAACTGGGCCGAGAGTATCATCTAACCAAATGACCACATCGTCGTCGTCGTCTTCGTCGGGGCAGCGTGATTTGGTCCTGAAATTGAAAAAAAGGTCCGTCACGTGTCAGTTTATCGCCGGAATGACGAAAACTTATGCTCTACAACAGAGATGGTCCAGCATTAGCTACAAGTCAGAGTCAGGGTCAGAACATATCAGTTTGGAGCGATAAACCAAATCTCATTTAGCATCACCATCCTAATCATCTGAGAGATAGAGAGTCAATATAGTCATACGAATGGGCCAAAAAAGTTTTCCTTTTCCCCTCCGTTACGTATCATTTGTATCAAGGAATAAACAAACCTACTTCTCGATCCTTTTTCTGCTGGGCGTGAAGATGTTTGACCTCCTCTTTAATTAAGGCAAAGTACTTGTAGCTATCCTCCAGCTGGACTTTCCTCAGCTTGTTGGCCACTATCTCGGTGACCTGCTTGCGTTCGGCTTCTTCCTTCTCGCGAACTTTTCGCATCTTTTCCTCCTCGACCCGGCGCTGCTTCTCCCGCTCCACCTCCATCCGTTGATGTTCGGCCTGTTCAGCCTCCAGGCGGGCACGCTCTTTTTTGGACATCTTCTTTTTGGGTGCCTGTGTAAACAATCGTTCCACAACAAGAGACGCAGAGAATATTGAGAAAGCACGCACACACAATTTCGGCACCGATGGTGCGGTAATCAAATATCTTAAAGCAGCACTTTCCCAAGCTCAAGCTCAAGCTCAGGCTCTGGCAGAACAAACTCTCGAGCGAGATCTTCTAGTCTTCTAGTTGGTTTTGGGGAAAAACCAGAAAACCGAACCGAAAATAGCTCGAGCGGAAAATCGATTTCAACAAGCACTCTTTCGGATAGCAGGGCTGAGCCCCGACTGATGTTGGCTTCTTCTTCTTGTCCCACACCAGCGCCAGCACCATTCTGCTGGGGCTTCAACAGAAACATGACGAGATATCAAGAGGGAAACAGGAAGCAAGAAGCTTCGATTCAACTCTTTCACCCTCACCGAGCACCCACACACAAAAAACCAACAACACACAATGTCGAGACAATTATGCACTCTTTATGTACTACAAGCCAAGCCAGAGCAGCTACACGGGACACTAATTTGCATATATCCTAAAATAGGAAAAGAGCAACCAAATAAAAATTTACCATATCCACGCATTAACTTTTTTTGTGTTTTACTTAGAACCGCGGAAAGAAACAGAACTAGAAAGTTAGAAAAAAGGGGTTGTCCCGTATCGTAACGGAAAGCTATTAGCGTGCCTATACCCGGGCGTTGTTATAAACAGAACCCTGACGACAGCCGACAAACGAAGTAATACCTGTTTTTTTAGGCTCGTGGCACAGTTGGAAAAATTTCCATCATATCAGGAATCTGTCCGGAAAATTCCTTTTATGTGAAATTCGTTTTTTTTTCCAAATTTATTGACAGTAATTCTAAACCATGTAGGATTTTCAATTTTTTTAGAAGCATGGCACAAATTTTTGTTAAAGTCTACATTAAAGTCTGCTTCATTTAATATTGGAACAAATTCTTTTGCTCATTGTGGCGCTCCTAGTGGACGGATTTGGAAACTTTTTTCACCCACGTGTCGGGAAATTCATTACCTTTCACCATGTATTTATGTCATAACACCAAACCATAGCATTTTGTAAACAACCGCCATGGAAGCCGAACGGAGAGATCAAATTGTGCACAGTTTTCTCACGAGTACGAGTACGAGAATTTCTTCGAAACAGCAATGAATAATTTTTTTAATTTTTTTTTATGGAAGAGTAAAGAAAATGCTACATTTGTATGAAAAACAAATTATAAATTCGTTAATAAATGACTGAACTACACGCAATTGTTTGTGTTCCAATATTGAATGAAGCAGACTTTACATCCGTCGAACTTGGTCAGCACTTGGTCGTACAGCTTTCGAGCACGGATTCTGGCCACATTGTTCTGCTTTAGCGTCCGATTTGGCTGTTTGCTGGCTCGGAATGACCTTATTCCTTCCCGGAGACGAATTCGTCGCACCGTACTGTGAGCGGCCTGGAACTTATTGGCCAAATCGCGGTCTGAAAGATTGGGATTCCTCTTGACGGCCTTGATGACTTTCCCACGCAGTTTCCGGTCGACAGTTCCACTCCGACGCTTCGAATGCGGCTTCCGAGCCGTCGTCAATGTTTCCTTGTACTGCTTGATAACACGCCATACGGTATTTCTACGGTACGGCATTTTAAGCTGTTTAGCTAGCTTCGATGCCGACAACAATGGATTTTCAAGAAAACTGTGCACAATTTGATCTCTCCGTTCGGCTTCCATGGCGGTTGTTTACAAAATGCTATCGTTTGGTGTTATGACATAAATACATGGTGAAAGGTAATGAATTTCCCGACACGTGGGTGAAAAAAGTTTCCAAATCCGTCCACTAGGAGCGCCACAATGAGCAAAAGAATTTGTTCCAATATTAAATGAAGCAGACTTTATTTTATGAATGACATTTTTAAAGGCCGCTGGTTTGCCAATAAAGCCCCACGAACGGGTATTTAAATTAAACTTCGCGATCACTAACTATTTGACTTATACTTTTGTTGTGTGAATTCGACGTTCTGAATAAATTTTTATTTTAAGCTAGAGAGTCTTGATTCTGAACCAAGGTGACCGTAATCACAAAAACCTTAAATTTTTCAGGTTTCTAGATAGATTTTTGTCACAGCCCATCAAAATTTGTTTTGATAATTTTCAATAATTTCATAGATTAGCAGGGCCCATCGGGGGGCCCATATTTTTTTGTCCCAGAGACCTCTTATGACTATTGGAAAGTATCATTAAAACTTCAGACAAATAATTTAAAATAAAAAAAATACAACAAAATTAAATTCAAATTCCTTGGAGATACAGACAGTTCAACAAGGAAATTCAAAACCTAAAATCGGATTTTATTCAGACTCACAATTCAAAGTATCACATTTAAATCGTACTCTCTATCACAAATTAAATTCAAATACAAAATTGAGAATCAAAGTTAGTATCAGTGAAAAGCTGGATTTACAAAATTTTTAATTGAGGCCCTCAGGATCAGAGGGGTGCAAGTCCAAAATCATCTATTTTGAGTTAATGGGGCAAAACTTCAATTTTTTATAATTTTTTTAAACACTTTTCCGATTGAATTAAAACTGCTCGAATTCGAAAAATATATGAAAAATCGAGCACCTTCACAACTTTGAAGCGCGTTTTCTCGAAACAATCCGAGATATTAACCAAACAGTAGCGCTACAAAGTGCTCCATACAAGAGTTTAGAGAATTTGGGAAGCTTTTAGGAACAGGCAAATAATTAAAAGGAAATAAGCTTCTAATGTTGTTTTAAATAATTATTGGGCAAAATTTTGTCATGGAAAGGTACTCGCAAGATACGCCGACAGAAATAGATTTGATTTTTTTTTACAGATTTTTTCGAAAAATGTGCAAACAGCTCTCACATAAGAGCAGACATTTCAGAAGTGCATATTTAATAAATGAAATACAACTCTTAAATAAGACTATAAAAAATCTAAATCATTTTAAATCTTCTTCCAGTACAAAAAACAACTCAAACACTCCGTTGATTTCAGAAAAAACCATCATATTTGTTAATTTGGTTAACAGAAAACAGGATAAAATTCCAGTTTTTCAACCAGGTTTTTTCCTTGTTAGAATGCTTTCCAAAACAGAACTTACGTAAATTTAGCTTATAAATATCTCCAACAATTTTTTTGAATGAATGTTTTTGTGAAAATATCACTTTTTCATTCAAAAAATTTTAAAGTACTGAGGTGTGTTTTCAATCGCAAGAATAACACCAGTTTTTGAAACTCAATTTATCGCTTAGCAGCTATCAATATTTTTTCATAAAATATATAAAACACTAGAAGACCTAAAAGCTGATTCTACTTACTTTTTAAGAGATCTCTGAACTAAAAAGCCGTAGTAAAATGAGTTTAAAATTCATCGTAAACTTACACTTTTTTGTTTACCTTTTTTCGTAACTACAAAACGTCAAACATTTACCTGGCATCGCGGATCATGCACCTTTCTGATCCCAGGCACCTCAATTCAAATCAAAATGTTTATTTCACTTTCATCTCTTTAGAACACAAAACAAAATCGTGTTCATGAAATATGTTGAAAGTTTTAAAATGTTATGCAGATGAAAACCTAAAATTAAAAATCATTAATTTATTTGAAAAAAATGTTCTCAAAACAATTAAGAAGTTTTTGTTGAAGAGATTAGATTGAAAATATTGAAATATTCATGTTTAGAGAATTGCTCGAAGAAGTTCGCATTTGAACTATAAGAGGCTTTTTCTGATTATAATAATTTGAGAATAGTCATTAAGTGTTATTTCTTCAATAACGAGTCGATTTCCGAATCCGCATTAACCATATATTTTAGCTATAATAAAAATCCCTGTGAGGTAAGGGAAATAAGTTAATGTTTTAGTGACAATAGTTTTGTAAACTCACGTTTAGTGACTTGTTCCGTTTCAAGCGATGTAAATCCTCTAAGGTTCCTCTGAGGCAACCCAGATCTTTCTACCTATTAAACGTTTATTAATTTACATTTTCGATTTTTTCCACCAATGCGAGTAATACATTCAGCTTTTTAATTCATTTTAAAAATTGAACAGTCAAACTCAAAGTTAGTAAAATTGGTTCTGGTTTACTTACAGCTTTGAAAATAATAAATTATCTTTTCTTTTATATGCCTAGTAATTAAACAAAAGATTTGTTAAAAACAAATATCCAAAATTGCAGAAATAATACATCCATTAACATTTCTTCAATGGATCGTGGAACCAATATATTTGACCTCTAGCACTAAACTTTTTAAGTGATCAAAATTATTAATATAAAATTTCCATAATCCACAGTAGCTGAAATCTCCAGCCGTATGAAAAAAAACGTAAATTGAAGTTTATCCAAAATATATTTGCATACATTCTAGAGTTTTCTGTGAAAAAGCCTGAACCTACGGCTTTAAAATTAGTCTAGTACACAAGTTTTTGTAAAATATACCAATAAAAATTTTCCCATGAAATAATTTAATCTGCTCCCGATAACTAGTTCGAAAAGTTCGTTTCAATCATGAACTAGTAGCAATAATAATAGTTAAAATGCCAACTGAATCAATAAGTTTAGGGAAAAATAACAAAGAAAAACACTTTGCTTATTATCAAACCGGATCCTTCCCGAAGTTGCACTCTACAAATAAAACCCAATACTAGTCCGGAGGTACCAGCACCAGCCCTAGCTCCATCACTTGAAAAACATTGTTTTCACGTAGAAAACTAATCGATCAAATCTATTCACGTTTTTTTCACTTCACTTGAGGTCATTCCAACACAAAATCAGAATTGAATCACATTTTTCGAATTTATTTTTGAAATATCTTCTCCAGAAGCAAATTTTCGACCGACAGAAAAACGACAAAAATGTACGCAGAAAAAAACAAACGCGACTCGTTTTTGGAAGCCTAAAATGCGATTCAAAATCTATCGATGAGTTTTGATGAGAACATTTTTTTTCATTTTTTTCTTGATTTTTGTTGAGGAATTTCTGAGTTTGACAAAATTTGCCCGGATATTGCCCGGAGTTTTGGTCGTCATTTTGAAATCGAATGCCCGGATTTTGCCAGGTTTTGTATAGAAAAATTGCCCGGTTTGTCCGGGCCGGATACGTGCTGAAAAAATTCTGGCAACCTTACTGTAGATATATGACGCTCATAAGACCGGTTGTCCTCTTCGTGCTCGAGACGTGGATATTGCTCGTGGAGGACTTGCGCACACTCGGAGTATTCGAGCGACGAGTGTCGAGAACCATCTTTGGCGGCGTGCAGGAGTACGAATTGTGGAGGCGAAGGAAGAACCACGAGCTCGCGCAACTCTACGGCGAACCCTAGACATTGTAACGATGTTACATACATATACTTGTGAAAGTCTAACAAAACCTCAAGCGATCCTACAAGCGATCCCAGTCTCTGAAAATTTCCAAGCTAAGAGACGTCAGGTAGAACTTGGCATCTAGAATTTTTTTTTTCGATTATAGTCGTTTAACCATCTTTATGGCATTCGCGACGTTATCAACGATACAGTTGGCGGATCGTTATTGAGAAACTATCCGGTATAACTGTGTTCGATGTTTACTCTTGGGCTCGAACTCGCGGACATCGGCTCAGGAGACAACAGACTTACCAACTGAGCTATATCACAAGCCCTGGCATCTAGAATGTGATCAGGTTTAGGTTCGTCATTAAATGAAGAACCCAAACCTAATGGATTATGGAGCCCTAGCCAAGAAGGTCTCGTCCATTTCGAGCTTGACCACATAGCGAGCAATAGTTTCGTTAGTAGTACTGTAAACAAAGTTAAACTTGCTTAAGTAGTGATCAACATTCCGTGAGTTTACTGAGTCGTATAACAGAATAAGTAAGCCTAATAGTTTATCACAACAAGTAGCCACTCGAAGTATTGCATGAAAAGAAATCATGCAATACCGCGCCAGGCACCCTGCAGTGATGTCAATTGAATTTATTGTTTATCAATGCGAAAAGACATATCCCCATTCAACACCCTATAACTTTTTTTCTAATCAGATACCAAATTACGGTCCTCGACAAAGTTGTTCAGCAGAAAATTTCCTTAAGACTCAGTCTAATGCGCATGTCAACGGAAAACTGTAAGGTTAGATAGAAAAAAGTATCAATGTAACTATTAACACCTTTCCCAAAAGTAAATTAAAGGCAGAACCAATATTGTAGGTACACAGAAATCTGCTTTTCGTGGTCATTTGGAGTGCCGAGGTTTACTTGGCCGGTTATTCGATTTCGTTTTTAGTATAGGCTCTGGTGAGGAAAACCTTCAAAAGACACCAAATCATCCTTTGATTGTTGGAGCTATGGCTATTGGATTGTCGTTTGGTTCGGGTTGCTTTGGTTTTCGACCAGAGCACATTTTTTCCAGTCGGGACTCGCCCTGATGTCTTTTAGCTGGGTACGGGTTTTCCAAAGAGACAAATTGCGACTCCGCGGTGCTTTCGAGTAGATACCTGGCGCATGAAGTAGTGGTTCGCTCAAGGAGTGCCTCCTACTACCTAAATACCGTTTAACCACGCTAACAGCTTGGCCACCGAGACGATTTGAAGACATTAGTCTTACAAAAGAAATTATTAAATAAAGTTTCATTAAAAATCATTTTTCGTTTAGTACAGGAGGATGTTTGTGATTAATTGAGACTAAAATTTTTGTAAAAATCTTCAAATCTGTGGGAAGAACTGTATATTTTACAAAAACTTCTTTTCTTGCAGTAATAAAATTATTTCAAATTTCTAATACATGAGGTTAATCCTAAATTTTCCTCGTTTATTCCGCCTGCTAAGCATTAATCGTATGTCTTTTAAAAAATATTTTTCGTACTTTTATTTCCCGTTTAAAGTCAAATACAAAATTTAGTTTCAAGAATAAATATCAATTTCACATTACATAAAAAATATCAATCGAAATAACAACTTTCCTCTATTAGTTGAATCTCAAAACTTCTTTTACAGTTTGTCACAAAATTTTGTACAAGCAAACAATACCGTCAACTGGGGCAACATGCAACATTTTTCAATGGCTTCTGAAATCTCAATGCCTACAGATAATCAATCCTCTTGTGTATCAAATGTTTTTAGGTTGATGGGACACCAAATTGACGTAGCCAGAAAAATTATTGGTTTTACCAGTTATTTTTAAATTTTCAAAAACATGCGATTTTCACCCTACTAAGAAAAAGGTGTAAGTTACAACAAACTCTGTACTTAATGAAAAATCAAATGAAAACGTTTGAAAATTTAAAGTTTTTTAAACATTTGTGATGTCATAACGCATGAAGTACCAAATACAGTAGTTTTTGGTTTTGTTTGAATCAAATTTAACATTTTTTCTGTCAAAAATGTTTGTAAGAGAAAAAAGTGTTAATCTGCTGCATACATTTAGGGGTAAAAAATATTAAAAAATATTCTATTATCTTGATTCATGTAAATAAATCTTAGGATGGATAAAATTTTAATGTTAACAAACGCATAATGCAAAACAATCATATTCCAGCACACGGAAACGCAATTTATGAGATTTAGTTCTGATTTGCATTTTGTTGCATTTTGCCCCAGTCAGCTGAATTATAAAAATATTTTTTACACGAACAGTGTTGCTATTGTATAATAAAAGCAATATAAAGTTTGTAGGTGATTTCATTAAGCTAATCCGTCATACGAGGTAAAGTTTTTTACGGCATCGAAAAATGTAAAAATTTGTACATCTATTGCTCGATATTTTGAATGAATGATATGAATGATATGAGAATCAAAAACTTAAAAAAAAACTCTTTCACGATGTTGTGGTATACAAATGTCGCATCTAACCCTGCTTTTGCATGATGCCCCGTTTGACGGTACATTACAAATTAGCTAACTTCGCCTACGGACCTTACATTGTAAAACATCGAAACCTCCATCAAAGTGATGATAATTTTTTGTTTGCCTTTGATGGAATCGCGACTACGACTTCTTTTTTAAAATAAAGATCATATTCTAGCCCAGTGTGCACCGTGCCATTCTATAAACTGTGGGAAATTGGCCAAACTTTCGTTTGGCGACGGGTCACCTCTTTTTTAGATAGCTAGGTAGGTATTACGCGATGATTGTGCCTATCTACTTACCTAACTTTCGGCATTGTTTTTACGTGAATGTTATGCTTCCTTGCTCTCTAAAATCCTAAACCAAAAAAAAAATAACAACGCAAGCAATCGCAGAAGTACAAACCGCAACGTAAAATCCACTCAGCGGAACATGTATCCAGGAACATAAGTAGGTAGGTCTTTGGAAAGTTCCGGATTCCTGGGAAAGGGTTCGTCGGGTGGTCGGGATAATAAAAGTAAAAACCTTTTTATATGTCCATATGTCTGACTGTTATGTCTTCTTTTGTTTGTTTTGTGTATGTTGGCAGCTAAACTTCACAAGTGGAAGCATGTAAAACAAACGTTTAAGTTTTTCATACTTATCTATGTCTGTACCTTCATATTTCTGAATCCGACTGCTCCACAGGCTGAAAGAACTACTGGTAGCCAAACGATAGACGAGGCCGTATACGATTTGAAATTCCTTCTTAACATTTTTTTTTATGAATTCCAAGATTAAATACTAGAAATTCTTGTCTTTAATTGAAAAAAAACAGGGACTTTCGGATTTCCACGTTTTTGGCGTGTAATA